>NC_091995.1:43700130-43707630 GCF_044704955.1 Pristiophorus japonicus | reverse complement strand
TGTGTACAGACCCGGGAAGGCATCGGAGAAGCGGTTTTCGGCGCGCAATGTGCATGCGCTGAAAACCGGCTTTTCCGATCTGTCAAGTTTCTGGTTTGACACATCGCATCATCCTCGGGGAGAAGTACATTCCCACGGTGGAGATTGGGCTATTTGTCTGTCTCTTGCCCAGCAAATGTCCTTAAAACTCTTGCACCTGGTAAAAGCAGGCGCATAGGCTACTTTTACCAGTATCAGAGTTTAAAAACATATCAAAAACATATTAAAATAAAATGTAAAAATACATATTTATGTTAAGAACCCTGTCCACTCAGATCATTTTATTTTAAACCATAATTAAAACCTTTTAAAAAAAATCGGCACATATTTTTTTTTCAAAAACATTTCTATCAACTTTAATTTCTATAATGTATTTATGTGAGGTGTTTTTTTAATGTTTTATGTGGTGTTTGGGTGTTTTGGGGGCTGTTTCTCATTCATAGTAATAGGAGTTTCGGACTTATTAACTCCTATTACTATGAATGAGAAACTATTTGACCGTGATTGGGTGTGCAGGCCCACGTGACTCCTACGGATGTCCCAACGTGAACGCGCTCCGTGCACAAGAAGAGGAGGCCTCGAGTCCGGGATCTCTGGCGAGCTTTGACCAAAAGGTAAGTGTGCATCTTTTCTCCTATTTTTAGTCGAACGCCCGCGGGAAGAAGAAACCGGGATTTCAGGGCCAATGAATGGTGGAGCGGACTCGAGGGGCCGTATGGCCGACTCCTGCTCCTAATTCTTATGTTCTTATGTAACTGGCATGAGTGTTGAAATTGCTGGTCGCAAAACTCTCGGCAACATATCCTCTGGTTCCCCTATCTGTAAAAAAATATTCACAGTCTTTCTCACCAAGCGAATTTCAACCCTTTGTTGGCCGAATTCATCAAGTCACTTTGTGGGACTGTGCTTCTGAAGATCTCCTTCACTTTAAAAATAAATTGAGGTGTTTATCACTTCACTGGTGAAATAACTGATCAGAGGAAAACTTCCCAAACACATCGACACTGCCCCCACACAGAGACCAGAGGGACTGTAACTCTCGTATCAAGGTTCTCGAAGCTGACACGTGCTAACTGTTCATCCTCTCTCTCTCTCACATCTTAACTCACACACAATAAACAAACAAAAGAGACGGAAAAGTGAGGAGAGCTCTGGTAAAAGAAAGACTTGCATTTATATAGCGCCTTTCACAATCTCATTACGTCCCAAAACGCTTTACAGCCAATGAAGTGCTTTTGGAGTGTAGTCACTGTTGTAATGTGGGAAACGCGGCAGCCAATTTGTGCACAGCAAGCTCCCACAAACAGCAACGTGACAATGACCAGATAATCTGTTTTTTTGTTATGTTGATTGAGGGATAAATATTGGCCCCAGGACACCGGGAATAGCTCCCCTGCTCTTCTTCGAAATAGTGCCTTGGGATCTTTTACATTCACCTGAGAGAGCAGACGGGGCCTCAGTTTAACGTCTCAGCCAAAGGACAGCACTTCCAACAGTGCAGCACTCCCTCAGCACTGCCCTGGGAGTGTCAGCCTAGATTTATGTGCTCGAGTCCCTGGAGTGGGACTTGAGCCCACAACCTTCTGACTCAGAGGCGAGAGTGCTGCCCACTGAGCCACAGCTGAGCGACGGCACTCCCCGGGCGAGTGGACTTCTGCTTCAACCCGTCTGGACATCGATCCCGCTGCGGTCTGTGACCGCGGACAAACGGCCTCCGGCCAAACCCACTGACCGCGAGCCCCCACCCCGGCGGCGGCGACCATTTCGCAACGCGTCGCGCGCCTGCATGGTCCCCGGTGCAGCGAGGCCGGACACTCACCCTCTCTCCGTCTTCCCCGATGTTTCCCAGCGGTCCCTGCGCTCCGGGCTCTCCCTAAAGCAACAGAAACAAAGAATGAGACGGATGGTGAGGAGCAGCTCCCGGGAGACGGGCCGGGAGTGACGATCCCGTCGCCGGGCTTCCAGATAAACAAACGAGCCTCGCCCGTCGGGAGCAACGCGTCGGAAAATGGTGGCCGCGCGCCCAGCCCACCATCCACCGTGTCTCAGCCTCAATGGACGGGGGGGGGGGCTACAACAACAACTTGTGTTTGTATAGTGCCTTTAACGTAGTGAAACGTCCCAACGCGCATCACAGGAGTGTTATACGATAAAACAATGTGACACCGAGCCACATGAGGAGAAATTAGCGCAGGTGACCAAAAGCTTGGTCAAAGAGGGAGGTTTTAAGGAGCAGCCTGAAGGAGGAAGGAGAGGTAGAGAGGCGGTGAGTTCCAGAGCTTGGGGCCCAGGCAACAGAAGGCACGGCCACCGATGGTGGAGTGATTATAATCAGGGATGCTCAGGAGGGGAGAATTAGAGGAGTGCAGATATCTCGGAGGGGTTGGAGGAGATTACAGAGATAGGGAGGGACGGGGCCACGGAGCGATTTGTAAACACGGATGAGAATGGTGCAGTAGTGGTGTGGATTCGGTACTGCTGATGTGTCAGAAGCTCGCAGGCGGAGAATTGACTCCACGCGGGTTCATTGTCCAAACTGAGAAACAAAGAAGCTGTGTTTCTATTGGGCCCCTTTACAAGCTCAGGCCCTTTATAGCCAATGAGGTACCTGTGAAGTGCAGTCACTGTTGTAACGCAGGGCAGTTTGGGCACAGCAGGACGCGGTAAACACCAATCGACCGGATGGATAACTGCTGGCTGAAGGATAAATATAGGCCCCACCACACTCCTCTGCCCCTCTTCGAAATAGTGGCCGTGGAATCGTTTCGCCCGCCCGAGGGGGCAGACGGGGCCTCGGTTTAACGCCACACCCTGCCCTTGGCTGCGATTCGCATGCCACCTGGTGATGGGTGAAGCACCTGAGGGTGGAACTTCCGATTGGCCCAGCTCACAGTTAATCCACGCAGGAGCGATGCCCCCATGCGTGCTGTTTTGAGGACACATTCGTCCACTTGCTTGAAGCAGCCCGCCCGGGAATCCCGTTGGGCCACGTACTCACCCGGTTCCCCTTCTCCCCCGGCAGGCCCGGCAGACCATCGAATCCTCGGTCACCCTGCGAGGACACAAAGCCCAGCGTCACCAGATCAGTCAGCATCGCATCTCGGCTCAACTCACACACACTCACACATCACACACACTCACACATCACACACACACACTCACACATCGCACACACTCACACATCACACACACTCACACACACTCACACATCACACACACTCACACATCACACACACTCACACATCGCACACACTCACACATCACACACACTCACACACACTCACACATCACACACACTCACATACTCACACACACTCACACACACATCACACACACTCACACATCACACACACTCACACACTCACACATCACAGACACTCACACACTCACACACATCACACATCACACACACTCACACACACACACATCACACACACTGACACACTCACACACACTCACACACACATCACACACACTCACATCTCACACATTCACACACACTCACACATCACACACTCACACACTCAAACACACATCACACACACACTCACACACACTCACACACTCACACATCACACACACTCACACACTCACACACACTCACACATCACACACACTCAAACACACTCAAACACACATCACACACACTCACACACACACACACACACACACACACACTCACATCACACACATCACACTCACACCACACACACTCACACACTCACACATCACACACACTGACACACTCACACACACATCACACACACTCACATCTCACACACTCACACACTCACACACACTCACACATCACACACACTCACACACACACACACTCACACATACTCACACACTCACACATACTCACACACTCACACATACTCACACACTCACACACACTCACACACACTCACCACACACACTCACACACTCACACATCACACACTCACACACACTCAAACACACTCAAACACACATCACACACACTCACACACACACACACACACACACACACACTCACATCACACACACTCACACACACATCACACACACTCACACACACACATCACACTCACACCACACTCACCACACACTCACACACTCACACAAACACACATCACACACACATCACACACACTCACACACTCACACATCACACACACTCACACACTCACACACACTCACACATCACACACACTCACACACACACACACTCACACATACTCACACACTCACACATACTCACACATCACACACACTCACACACTCACACATACTCACACATCACACACACTCACACATCACACACACTCACACACTCACACATCACACACACTCACACATCACACACACTCACCACACACACTCACACATCACACACTCACACACTCACACACACTCAAACACACATCACACACACACACACTCACACACACTCACACACACACACACACACTCACATCACACACACTCACACACACTCACACACACTCACACACACACATCACACTCACATCACACACACTCACACACTCACACACTCACACACACATCACACACACTCACAAACTCACACACACTCACACACACATCACACACACACACTCACATCACACACACTCACACACACATCACACACACTCACACACACTCACACACACATCACACACTCTCACACACTCACACACATCACACACACACTCACACACATTCACACACACATCACACACACGCACACACTCACACACACATCACACACACTCACACACTCACACACACTCACACACACATCACACACTCACACTCACTCACACACACATCACACACACACTCACACACACTCACTCACACACTCACACACATCACACTCACTCATACTCACTCACACTCTAACACACACTCACACACACACACACTCACACACACATCACACACTCACACACACATCACACACTCACACACACATCACACACTCACACACACAAATACACATCACACACTCACACACATCACACACTCACACACACATCACACACACTCAGACACACTCACACACACATCACACACTCACACACACTCACACACATCACACTCACTCACACACACATCACACACTCACACACATCACACACACTCACACACTTACACACACATCACACACAATCACACACACTCATACACTCACACACATCACACACACTCACACACACATCACACACACACTCACACACACATCACACACTCACACACACTCACACAATCACACACTCACACACATCACACACACTCACACACATCACACACACTCACACACACAAACACACTCACACACACACACTCAAACACTCACACACACAAACACTCAGACACACACACTCACACTCTCACACACACACACAGACACACTCACTCACACACACAGACACACTCACATACAAACACACACTTACACACACACTCACACGCTCACACACACACACTCACACACACATCACACACTCACACACACATCACACACTCACACACATCACACACACTCACACACTCACACACACATCACACACAATCACACATCACACACACACTCACACACACTCACACACTCACACATCACACACACTCACACACTCACACACACTCACACATCACACACACTCACACACACACACACTCACACATACTCACACACTCACACATACTCACACACACACATACTCACACACTCACACACACTCACACATTACACACACTCACACACACTCACCACACACACTCACACACTCACACATCACACACTCACACACTCACACACACTCAAACACACATCACACACACTCACACACACACACACACACACACACACTCACATCACACACACTCACACACACATCACACACACTCACACACACACATCGCACTCACACCACACACACTCACACACTCACACATCACACACACTGACACACTCACACACACATCACACACACTCACATCTCACACACTCACACACACTCACACATCACACACACTCACCACACACTCACACACTCACACAAACACACATCACACACTCACACACATCACACACACTCACACACTCACACACACATCACACACAATCACACACACTCATACACTCACACACATCACACACACTCACACACACATCACACACACACTCACACACACATCACACACTCACACACACTCACACAATCACACACTCACACACATCACACACACTCACACACATCACACACACTCACACACACAAACACACTCACACACACACACTCAAACACTCACACACACACATACACATCACACACTCACACACATCACACACTCACACACATCACACACACTCAGACACACTCACACACACATCACACACTCACACACACTCACACACATCACACTCACTCACACACACATCACACACTCACACACATCACACACACTCACACACTCACACACACATCACACACAATCACACACACTCATACACTCACACACATCACACACACTCACACACACATCACACACACACTCACACACACATCACACACTCACACACACTCACACAATCACACACTCACACACATCACACACACTCACACACATCACACACACTCACACACACAAACACACTCACACACACACACTCAAACACTCACACACAAACACTCAGACACACACACTCACACTCTCACACACACACACAGACACACTCACTCACACACACAGACACACTCACATACAAACACACACTTACACACACACTCACACGCTCACACACACACACTCACACACACATCACACACTCACACACACTCACACACATCACACTCACTCACACACACATCACACACTCACACACATCACACACACTCACACACTCACACACACATCACACACAATCACACATCACACACACACTCACACACACTCACACACTCACACATCACACACACTCACACACTCACACACACTCACACATCACACACACTCACACACACACACACTCACACATACTCACACACTCACACACACTCACACATTACACACACTCACACACATTACACACACTCACACACACTCACCACACACACTCACACACTCACACATCACACACTCACACACTCACACACACTCAAACACACATCACACACACTCACACACACACACACACACACACACACACTCACATCACACACACTCACACACACATCACACACACTCACACACACACATCGCACTCACACCACACACACTCACACACTCACACATCACACACACTGACACACTCACACACACATCACACACACTCACATCTCACACACTCACACACACTCACACATCACACACACTCACCACACACTCACACACTCACACAAACACACATCACACACACATCACACACTCACACATCACACACACTCACACACACTCACACACACTCAC
>NC_091995.1:43587630-43695130 GCF_044704955.1 Pristiophorus japonicus | reverse complement strand
ATACTCACAAACACTCACACTCTCGGACACACACTCACACACACTCATAATCTCACACACACACTCACACATACACACTCACACACATTCACTCACACACACACTCACACACACATGCTCACACACACATATTCACTCACACACACACTCACTCACACACTCACATTCACACACACATACTCACTCACACTCATAATCGGACACACTCTCACTCACACACAGTCACACACACTCACTCACGCACTCACATACATGCGTATACACTCACTCACACAAACTCACACACACTCATCACACACAATCACACACACTCACTCATACACACGCACACACACACACTCAGACACACTCACTCACACACACTCCAACACACTCACTCACACTCATTCACACACACACACTCACTCACAAACTTACATTCACTCACACAAACTCACTCTCACACTCATCACACACAATCACACACACTCACTCACAAACACTCACTCACACACATACAACACTCACATACTCTTGCTTACACACTCTTGCATACACATTCTTGCACACACACTGTCGCACACACACTCTCGCATACACGCTCTTGCACACACACTTTTGCATATACATTCATGCACACACACTCACGCATACACACTCTCGCACACACACTCTCGCACACACACTCTCGCACACACACGCTCTCGCAAACAGTCACTCACTCACACACACTCTCGTACACACAACTATTGGACACTGTAGCATACCTTGATTCCTCCTTCCCCTGGTATTCCTCTTGCTCCGTCCGCTCCTGCACGACCCTGCAACACAAGATATCCTCATTACTCAGGTTGAGGAACGCATTGGCGGAAGTGGAACGAGCTGTAAAATGTACACAAATGCTCACTCACCCTGCGGCCTGATTTTCCTGGTGGACCCCCCAGACCTCGGGAACCGCGGGGACCCTGTTGAACATCAAGGGATGAGAGTCAGCACCAACATTACACACAGCGTGGCTTACTGTGGCCCACAATATGCACACCCCACGTACCACACAATATATCCACGGAGTGTATCTCACATTACGCACCAGGTATCACCACATTACACCCGAGTATCCCACATTACACACCGTGTATCCCACATTACACCCCGTGTATCCCACATTACACACCGTGTATCCCACATTACACCCGTGTATCCCACATTACACCCGTGTATCCCACATTACACACCGTGCATCCCACATTACACACCGTGTATCTCACATTACACCCGTGTATCCCACATTACACCCCGTGTATCCCACATTACACACCATGTATCCCACATTACACCCCGTGTATCCCACATTACACACCTTGTATCCCACATAACACCCCGTGTAGCCCACATTACACACCGTGTATCCCACATTACATCCCGTGTATCACCATATGACACCCGTGTATCCCACATTACACCCCGTGTATCCCACATTACACACCATGTATCCCACATTACACCCCGTGTATCCCACATTACACACCTTGTATCCCACATAACACCCCGTGTAGCCCACATTACACACCGTGTATCCCACATTACATCCCGTGTATCACCATATGACACCCGTGTATCCCACATTACACCCCGTGTATCCCACATTACACACAATGTATATCACATTACACCCGTGTATCCCACATTACATCTCGTGTATCACCAGATTACACTTGTGAATTGCACATTACACACCGTGTATCCCACATTACAGACAGTGTATCCCACATTACACACCGTGTATCCCACATTACACCCCGTTTATCCCACATTACACCCCGTGTATCCCACATTACACACCGACTATCCCACATTAAACACCGTGTGTCTCACATTACACACCGTGTATCCCACATTACACACTCTGAATCCCACATTACACCGTGTATCCCACATTACACCGCGTATACCACATTACACACTGTGTATCCCACATTACACACTGTGTATCCCACGTTACACCATGTATCCCACATTACACACTGTGTATCCCACATTACACTCCGTGTATCTCAAATAAAACACTGTGTATCCCACATTACACACTGTGTATCCCACGTTACACCGTGTATCCCACATTACACTCCGTGTATCCCACTTTACACCCCATGTATCTCACATTACACCGTGTATCCCACATTACACCCCGTGCATCCACATTACATACCGTGTATCCCACAATACACCGTGTATCACCAGATTACACCCGTGTATCCCACATTATACACCGTGTATCCCACATTACACCGTGCATCCCACATTACACACTGTGGATCCCACATTACACCCCGTGTACCTCACATTACACACCGTGTATCCCACATTACACACCGTGTATCTCACATTACACCCCATGTATCCCACATTACACCCCGTGTATCCCACATTACACATCGTGTATCCCACATTACACCCCGTGTATCCCACATCACACCGTGTAGCCCACATTACACCCCGTTTATCCCACATTACACACCGTGTATCCCACATTACACACTGTGTATCCCACATAACACCGTGTATCCCACATTACACCGCGTATCCCACATTACAGACTGTGTATCCCACATTACACCCCGTGTATCCCACATTACACCCTGTGTATCTCACATTACACTCCGTGTATCCCATATTACACACCGCGTATCCCAACTTACACACCGTCTATCCCACATTAAACACAGTGTGTCTCACATTACACACCGTGTATCCCACATTACACCCCGTGTATCCCACATTACATCCCGTGTATCTCACATTACACATCGTGCACCCCACATTACACCCCGTGTATCCCACATTACACACAATGTATACCACATTACACCCGTGTATCCCAAATTACATCCCGTGTATCACCAGATTACACCCGTGAATTGCACATTACACACCGTGTATCCCACATTACACACTGTGTATCCCACATTACACCGTGTATCCCGCATTACATCGCGTATCCCACATTAGAGACTGTGTATCCCACATTACACCCCGTGTATCCAACATTACACCGTGTATCCTCCATTAAACACCGTGTATCCCAAATTACACACCATGTATCCCACATTACACGCCGCGTATCCCACATTACATAGTGTATCCCACATTACACACCGTGTATCCCACATTACACCCCGTGTACCTCACATTACACACCGTGTATCCCACATTACACACTGTGTATCCCACATAACACCGTGTATCCCACATTACACACTGTGTATCCCACATTACACTCCGTGTATCTCACATTACACACTGTGTATCCCACATTACACACTGTGTATCCCACGTTACACCGTGTATCCCACATTACACTCCGTGTATCCCACTTTACACCCCATGTATCTCACATTACACCGTGTATCCCACATTACACCCCGTGCATCCACATTACATACCGTGTATCCCACAATACACCGTGTATCACCAGATTACACCCGTGTATCCCACATTACACACCGTGTATCCCACATTACACCGTGCATCCCACATTACACACTGTGGATCCCACATTACACCCCGTGTACCTCACATTACACACCGTGTATCCCACATTACACGCCGTGTATCTCACATTACACCGCGTGTATCCCACATTACACCCCGTGTATCCCACATTACACATCGTGTATCTCACATTACACATCGTGCACCCCACATTACACCCCGTGTATCCCACATTACACACAATGTATACCACATTACACCCGTGTATCCCAAATTACATCCCGTGTATCACCAGATTACACCCGTGAATTGCACATTACACACCGTGTATCCCACATTACACATTGTTTATCCCACATTACAAACCGTGTATACCACATTACACACTGTGTATCCCACATTACACCGTGTATCCCGCATTACATCGCGTATCCCACATTAGAGACTGTGTATCCCACATTACACCCCGTGTATCCAACATTACACCGTGTATCCTCCATTAAACACCGTGTATCCCAAATTACACACCATGTATCCCACATTACACGCCGCGTATCCCACATTACATAGTGTATCCCACATTACACACCGTGTATCCCACATTACACCCCGTGTACCTCACATTACACACCGTGTATCCCACATTACACACTGTGTATCCCACGTTACACCATGTATCCCACATTACACACTGTGTATCCCACATTACACTCCGTGTATCTCACATTACACACTGTGTATCCCACATTACACACTGTGTATCCCACGTTACACCGTGTATCCCACATTACACTCCGTGTATCCCACTTTACACCCCATGTATCTCACATTACACCGTGTATCCCACATTACACCCCGTGCATCCACATTACATACCGTGTATCCCACAATACACCGTTTATCACCAGATTACACCCGTGTATCCCACATTACACACCGTGTATCCCACATTACACCGTGCATCCCACATTACACACTGTGGATCCCACATTACACCCCGTGTACCTCACATTACACACCGTGTATCCCACATTACACCCCGTGTATCCCACATTACACATCGTGTATCCCACATTACACCCCGTGTATCCCACATCACACCGTGTAGCCCACATTACACCCCGTTTATCCCACATTACACACCGTGTATCCCACATTACACACTGTGTATCCCACATAACACCGTGTATCCCACATTACACCGCGTATCCCACATTACAGACTGTGTATCCCACATTACACCCCGTGTATCCCACATTACACCCTGTGTATCTCACATTACACTCCATGTATCCCATATTACACACCGCGTATCCCAAATTACACACCGTCTATCCCACATTAAACACAGTGTGTCTCACATTACACACCGTGTATCCCACATTACACCCCGTGTATCCCACATTACATCCCGTGTATCTCACATTACACATCGTGCACCCCACATTACACCCCGTGTATCCCACATTACACACAATGTATACCACATTACACCCGTGTATCCCAAATTACATCCCGTGTATCACCAGATTACACCCGTGAATTGCACATTACACACCGTTTATCCCACATTACACATTGTTTATCCCACATTACACACCGTGTATACCACATTACACACTGTGTATCCCACATTACACCGTGTATCCCGCATTACATCGCGTATCCCACATTAGAGACTGTGTAACCCACATTACACCCCGTGTATCCAACATTACACCGTGTATCCTCCATTAAACACCGTGTATCCCAAATTACACACCATGTATCCCACATTACACGCCGCGTATCCCACATTACATAGTGTATCCCACATTACACACCGTGTATCCCACATTACACCCCGTGTACCTCACATTACACACCGTGTATCCCACATTACACACTGTGTATCCCACATAACACCGTGTATCCCACATTACACCGCGTATCCCACATTACAGACTGTGTATCCCACATTACACCCCGTGTATCCCACATTACACCCTGTGTATCTCACATTACACTCCGTGTATCCCATATTACACACCGCGTATCCCAAATTACACACCGTCTATCCCACATTAAACACAGTGTGTCTCACATTACACACCGTGTATCCCACATTACACCCCGTGTATCCCACATTACATCCCGTGTATCTCACATTACACATCGTGCATCCCACATTACACCCCGTGTATCCCACATTACACACAATGTATACCACATTACACCCGTGTATCCCAAATTACATCCCGTGTATCACCAGATTACACCCGTGAATTGCACATTACACACCGTGTATCCCACATTACACATTATTTATCCCACATTACACACCGTGTATACCACATTACACACTGTGTATCCCACATTACACCGTGTATCCCGCATTACACCGCGTATCCCACATTAGAGACCGTGTATCCCATATTACACACCATGTATCCCACATTACACGCCGCGTATCCCACATTACATAGTGTATCCCACATTACACACTGTGTATCCCACATTACACCCCGTGTATCTCACATTACACATCGTGTATCCCACATTACACACCGTGTATCCCACATTACACACCGTGTATCGCACATTACATACTATTTATCCCACATTACACACTGTGTATCCCACATTACACCATGTGTATCCCACATTACACCGTGTAGCCCATATTACACCCGTGTATCCCACATTACATCCCGTGTATCACGATATTACACCTGTGTATCCCACATTACACCCCGTGTATCCCACATTACACACAATGTATACCACATTACACCCGTGTATCCCACATTACATCCCGTGTATCACCAGATTACACCCGTGAATTGCACATTACACACCGTGTATCCCACATTACACATTGTTTATCCCACATTACACACCGTGTATCCTACATTACACACCATATATCCCAAATTACTCACCGTCTATCCCACATTAAACACAGTGTGTCTCACATTACACACCGTGTATCCCACATTACACACTGTGTATCCCACATTACATCCCGTGTATCCCTCATTACACACCGTGTATCACACATTACACCGTGTATCCCACTTTACACCGGGCATCCCACATTACACACCGTGTATCCCACATTATACCGTGTATCTCACATTACACTCCGTGTATCCCACATTACACCGTGCATCCCACATTACACACCGTGTATCCCACATTACACCCCATATACCTTACATTATACACCGTGTATCCCACATTTCACACCATGTATCTCACATTACACACCATGTATCTCACATTACACACTGTGTATCCCACATTACACACAGTGTATCCCACATTACATCCCGTGTATCACCAGATCTACACCCGTGAATCCCACATTACACCCCGTGTATCCCACATTACACCCCGTTTATCCCACATTACACCCCGTGTACCTCACATTACACACCGTGTATCCCACATTACACACCGTGTATCTCACATTACACCCCGTGTATCCCACATTACACACCGTGTATCCCACATTACACACCGTGTATCCCACATTACATCCCGTGCATCCCACATTACACACCGTGTATCCCACATTACACCGCGTATCCCACATTACAGACTGTGTATCCCACATTACACCCCGTGTATCCCACATTACACCCTGTGTATCTCACATTACACTCCGTGTATCCCATATTACACACCGCGTATCCCAAATTACACACCGTCTATCCCACATTAAACACAGTGTGTCTCACATTACACACCGTGTATCCCACATTACACCCCGTGTATCCCACATTACATCCCGTGTATCTCACATTACACATCGTGCATCCCACATTACACCCCGTGTATCCCACATTACACACAATGTATACCACATTACACCCGTGTATCCCAAATTACATCCCGTGTATCACCAGATTACACCCGTGAATTGCACATTACACACCGTGTATCCCACATTACACATTGTTTATCCCACATTACACACCATGTATACCACATTACACACTGTGTATCCCACATTACACCGTGTATCCCGCATTACACCGCGTATCCCACATTAGAGACCGTGTATCCCATATTACACACCATGTATCCCACATTACACGCCGCGTATCCCACATTACATAGTGTATCCCACATTACACACCGTGTATCCCACATTACACCCCGTGTATCTCACATTACACATCGTGTATCCCACATTACACACCGTGTATCCCACATTACACACCGTGTATCGCACATTACATACTATTTATCCCACATTACACACTGTGTATCCCACATTACACCATGTGTATCCCACATTACACCGTGTAGCCCATATTACACCCGTGTATCCCACATTACATCCCGTGTATCACCAGATTACACCCGTGAATTGCACATTACACACCGTGTATCCCACATTACACATTGTTTATCCCACATTACACACCGTGTATCCCACATTACACACCATATATCCCAAATTACTCACCGTCTATCCCACATTAAACACAGTGTGTCTCACATTACACACCGTGTATCCCACATTACACACTGTGTATCCCACATTACATCCCGTGTATCCCTCATTACACACCGTGTATCACACATTACACCGTGTATCCCACTTTACACCGGGCATCCCACATTACACACCGTGTATCCCACATTATACCGTGTATCTCACATTACACTCCGTGTATCCCACATTACACCGTGCATCCCACATTACACACCGTGTATCCCACATTACACCCCATATACCTTACATTATACACCGTGTATCCCACATTTCACACCATGTATCTCACATTACACACCATGTATCTCACATTACACACTGTGTATCCCACATTACACACAGTGTATCCCACATTACATCCCGTGTATCACCAGATCTACACCCGTGAATCCCACATTACACCCCGTGTATCCCACATTACACCCCGTTTATCCCACATTACACACCGTGTATCCCACATTACACACTGTGTATCCCACATAACACCGTGTATCCCACATTACACACCGTGTAGCCCACATTACATCCCGTGTATCCCTCATTACACACCGTGTATCACACATTACACCGTGTATCCCACTTTACACCGGGCATCCCACATTACACACCGTGTATCCCACATTATACCGTGTATCTCACATTACACTCCGTGTATCCCACATTACACCGTGCATCCCACATTACACACCGTGTATCCCACATTACACCCCATATACCTTACATTATACACCGTGTATCCCACATTTCACACCATGTATCTCACATTACACACCATGTATCTCACATTACACACTGTGTATCCCACATTACACACAGTGTATCCCACATTACATCCCGTGTATCACCAGATCTACACCCGTGAATCCCACATTACACCCCGTGTATCCCACATTACACCCCGTTTATCCCACATTACACACCGTGTATCCCACATTACACACTGTGTATCCCACATAACACCGTGTATCCCACATTATACCGCGTATCCCACATTACAGACTGTGTATCCCACATTACACCCCGTGTATCCCACATTACACTCTGTGTATATCACATTAACACCGTGTATCCCACATTACACCGTGCATCCCAAATTACACACAGTGGATCCCACATTACACCCCGTGTACCTCACATTACACACCGTGTATCCCACATTACACACCGTGTATCTCACATTACACCCCGTGTATCCCACATTACACACCGTGTATCCCACATTACACACCGTGTATCCCACATTACATCCCGTGCATCCCACATTACACACCGTGTATCCCACATTACACCGTGTATCCCACTTTACACCGGGCATCCCACATTACACACCGTGTATCCCACATTACACCCCATATACCTTACATTACACACCGTGTATCCCACATTACACCCCGTGTACCTCACATTACACACCGTGTATCTCACATTACACACCGTGTATCCCACATTACACACCGTGTATCCCACATTACACCCCGTGTATCCCACATCACACTGTGTTGCACACATTACATCCCATGTATCCCACATTACATCCCGTGTATCACCACATTACACACCCCGTGTATCCCACATTACATCCCGTGTATCACCAGATTACACCCGTGAATCCCACATTACATCCCGTGTATCTCACATTACACACTGTTTATCCAACATGACACACCGTGTATCCCACATTACACCCCGTTTATCCCACATTACACCCCGTGTATCCCACATTACACACCGTCGATCCCACATTACACACTGTGTATCGCACATTACACCGTGTATCCCACATTACACACCGTGTAGCCCACATTACACCGTGCATCCCACATTACACACCGTGTATCCCACATTACACTGCATATCCCACATTAGAGACCGTGTATCCCACATTACACCCCATGCATCCCACATTACACTCCGTGTATCTCACATTACACTCCGTGTATTCCACATTACACCGTGCATCCCACATTACACACCGTGTATCCCACATTACACCCCGTGTACCTTACATTACACACCGTGTATCCCACATTACACACCGTGTATCGCACATTACACACCGTGTATCTCACATTACACACCGTGTATCTAACATTACACCCCGTGTATCCCACATTACACCGTGTATCGCACATTACACACTTGTATCCCACATTACACCCGTGTATCCCACATTACACCCCGCGTATCCCACATTACACACAATGTATACCACATTACACTCGTGTATCCCACATTACATCCCGTGTATCACCAAATTACACTCGTGAATTGCACATTACACCCCATGTATCACACATTACACCATGTATCCCACAATACACACTGTGTTACCCACTTTACACACCGTGTAACCCACATTACACCGTGTATCTCAGATTACACACCGTATATCTCACATTACACCGTGTATCCCACATTACACACTGTGTATCCCACATTACACACCGTGTAACCCACATTCCACCCCGTGTGTCCCACATTACACACCGTGTATCACACATTCCACATCGTGTATCCCACATTATACCGTGTATCCCACATTATACACCATGTGTTCCACATTACACACCATGTGTCCCACAATACAAGCCGTGTATCCCACATTGCATGCGGTGTATCCCACATGACACATCGTGCATCCCACATTAAACACCGAGTATCTCACATTACACACTGCGTATCACACATTACACATCGTGTATCCTACATTACACACTGTGTATCCCACATTACACCCCATGTATCGCACATTACACACCGTGTATCTCACATTACACCCTGTGTACCACACATTACAGGCTGCATTCAGACAGGCTGTTGGAATTCACAGACCCCCCTGTTAGAGCTTCTACGTGCCACTCAGCACATTGCATTAAGTCATCAATCAACTTGACATTTTAGGACCTTTGGTAGTGAGCCAATTAAAGGTTAACAGTATATCAATTGAGCCAATAAGGTCAAAGAAGGCGTGTTCTTTTCTGTAAACTGAGGCAGGTATAAGAACAGCCATTTTGGCCATGTGGTCTCAGAAGGACAAAGGCCTGGCTTAAAGCCAGAAGCTTGTTGCTGCTGCCAGAATAAAATTACATTAAACTACAACCGGAGTTCGTATTTCATTGGAAAAATTAAGAGATCCAACAATTTTGGCGTTACAAACAGGATCGCTGAGGAAAGAAACTGGATTTTGGACATCGGACCTACATACTGAGGTATGGACTCCTCTTTATAAAAGTCCTCGGTCAATAGTCTAAATTCGTCTCTCCTTCTACGCGATTCCGAAAGCCTCCGGTTTGCGAACCCTCCGGTTGGTAGTCGGCTCGAGCTCCCATAGACGTCTAAACTTCGGCGGTGTGTTAGTTAATTCATCACCGACCTATTGATCGGCTGGAAAGCCTACGACTCGAGACCCCAGTAAAGAAATCAGTATAATGGCAGCAGGAGATAAGAGCAAAGAATTGCCTACAACTGAGGTTTCGATAGATGAAATCCTCGAACAGTTAAAAGAATACATAGAGCAACCATTCAACTTATCTAAAACCTGTATTAAGATCAAACAGAAATACGGTACCACCAAAGGACAATGGTCCTTGGATGAGATCAAAAGGGTCTGGGAAAAACGACCCGTATGAAAAATAAAGAGCGAATCAGATGGTCCCTAGCCGTTATGGGACAGATCCGATAGCGGAATGAAATTATAACGCGTTCCCAACATGATCGAGAACTGACCAGTACAAAGGACCAATTGCAAGCTGTTTGTGAACAACTAAGACAGAAAAGACTTGAACTTGAAAAGTTGGAAGCGGAAGTTAAAGATCTTAAAGATGAAATTAAAGAATGGAAAAAATCATGAGGTCAAGAGACAGTAATAGGAAAAGGAAAATGTATTGGTCAATTCCCAGGGTACCCATGTTTGGATAAATTAAAAGCACAAACCCGAAGACATGACCAAGAAATAGATACGGATTCTGAATCCTCCGACGATACAGTGTCGGAGGATGATGAAGAATTAGGAGTGCGCTTTGCCCTGTTTAAAAAAAGACGAGTTGTCGTCAGATCAGAAGAGACTGCGATGAGGACGGAACCAAAACAACGAAGAAAGGGGTGTATGCAAAATATTTAGTTCATGATCCGGCAGACCCAGAGAAAATTGATAAATGGTCCAAAGAATTGCCCAATCCCAAGAAAGGGGGAGTGAAAACGTGGGACCAATTGGACCGCTTAAGAAATATATATCAGCTTCATCCCTGGGACGGAGTGCAAATTTTGACCATAATGGTGCCAAAAACACAGGGAAGAAAATTGCACGACAAGGTAGGAGAAGCTTTGGGGCAGAATGAGCAAGAATTAGACGCAGGATGGGAGGCGATTAAACACTGGCTGCAAGCCTTCAGTCCAGCTAAGACAGACTGGAGAAAAATTGCAGCCTGCCAACAGAAAGGAACAGAGGAGGTCCTGGAGTATGACGAGCGGTTTAGATGCACGTGGCTCGAACATTCGGGTATGAATAATACGGATGAGGAAATGGATGAACAAGTGTTTGGACCCCTGAAAGCAGCTTTCGTGGCAGGTCTAAAGCCAGAACTGTCCAAAATGCTTAAGATAGTGTTACCGGACTGGGAAGGTAGAGGAACTACCTTTGCAGCATTGGTGGATCGATGTAACCAATTAGATCAGGATATGGGAGCTAAAGTCCGAGCTGTCCAGGCTATGGGATGGAAATCCCAGGATTCCGATAAACAGTTATTTGGAAAATTACTCGGAAAATGTCATTATTGCGGGAAAGAAGGTCACTGGGCCAAGACGTGCAGGGCGAAACAGAAAGGTCGTGGCTGGGGAAGAGGACGCAGCCAGGGATACAATTCAGCCAACAAACCAGGCTTGTCACAAGATAATGACCTCATAGAAGCATTTAAGCGACTGACAATACAACAACAGAAGGAGTTACTTGGGATAGCAAAAAACGATTAAAGCCCACCCTGGCCCCCCTCCTCGCACTAATACAACAAAGGGGAGATGGGCTATATATAACTGTGAGGGTGGGTGATAAGGATGTGGACTGTCTTTTAGACAGAGGGGCGGAATTAACATGCTTACCTCTACAATATGGAGACTTTTTGCCGTTGGATGGTAGGGTACGTACAGCCTTTGGAGTTGGGGGCCATAAAATGGAAATTAAAAGGACAACACCGGTACTTATAGGGCTGGGTCCACATGAACTAACCATGCCGGTCTGGATAGGCCCAGTAGATCAACCCCTTTTGGAAATGGACGTTCTAATCCAAGTAGATTCATCGTTGCATTTCGAGGATGGTCGGGTGACATGGTCAATTAGAACTTTGAAGAAAGAAGAATTGAAGGAACACTCGATGTGGGCTAAAGATAAGAATGATTGTGGCCTACTCCAGATGGAGCCTGCGTCATTTACCGGGACCAAGCCTCCATGCACTAAACAGTATCCCATCAGTACAACTGCCATCGCGGGAATCTTACCAGTTATTCCGCAATTGGAGAAACAAGGGGTGCTTATTAAAACGCATAGCTCCTCCAATAGCCCCGTGTGGCCGGTACAGAAATCTAATGAGACTTGGCGTTTGACTGTCGATTATAGGAAAGCTAACCACTGTATTGATCAAAAAGCTCCTTTGGTTGCAGATCCCTCCACCATTTTTAATGCCCTCAAACCGGAACATAAATATTTCTCGGTTATAGATATGGCCAACGGATTTTGGTCGGTGCCTCTGGCACCGGAGGTTCGACAGTGGTTTGCTTTCACGGTCCAAAGACAACAGTATACTTGGACCCGGTTACCGCAGGGTTTCCACAACAGCCTAGGGTATTCCACATGGCTTTACAAAGCCATTTGCGAGAATTACCTCTCCTGTCATCAACAGTCATCCAATATGTAGACGATATCCTGCTAGCTTCAAACTCGGAAGAATAGCATGAACAAGATTTACGAGCTTTGCTGGACCACCTTTGGCTGAAAGGACATAAAGCCAGCATCGACAAAGCACAAATATCCCAAGAAGAGGTTGTATACCTGGGACAAAAGATTTCACAAGGAAAGAGAGAACTCACCCAGGATAGAACTGCAGCCATTCGGGCTGCTAAAAAACCCACCACTATTCAGGAACTAAGGTCTTTTTTGGGATTGTGTAACTTTAACAGAAATTGGATTGACTCCTAAACACAGCTTGCTCAGCCATTGAATGATATTTTAAAGGGGAAACGTGCCTCTCAAGAAGCCATCACCCTCACTAAAGAACAGCAAGAGGACTTCCTGAGTTTGAAAAAGGCTTTGTGCTCGGCACTGGCTCTGGGAATTTACCCTGTTTGTTCATGAGAAAGAAGGATATATGACAGCTATACTGACACAAGAACATGGGGATCGGCAAAGACCTATTGGCTATTATTCGGCAAAACTGGTAGCCCTCAGATGGGGAAGTTGCCTAAGGGTCATGGAAGTTACATGTCGAGCGGTAATGATCACTGCGGGTCTAGTCCTCGACCAAAAGCTGATTGTCAAGTGTCCCCACACCGTACACGCTTTGCTGTCTATGAATAGAATGTCTCAGATGACAGCAGCTAGATGGACCCGTTGGACAGCAGTTTTGGAAGCTCCTAATCTCCATATCGTCCGGGCCAGCCCGGTTAATCCCGCAACTATGCTCCCGATGTTAGAATCGAGGGAGCAAGAGGGGGGAGAATGTGAAGAGCATGACTGCGTGGAGATTTTAAAAGAAACAGAACAAGCAGCCTTAGCAGCAGAGGAGCCTCTGCACAACCCAGACCTCATCCTGTTTACAGATGGTTCCTCCTTTGTTGACAAGGGTACCAGAAAAGCAGGATGGGCAGTTACAACCTTATATGAGGTAGTGGCAAAAGGATGTTTACCCTCAGGAACGTCAGCACAACAGACCGAGTTACGGGCCCTGTCAGAAGCATGTCAAATAGCAGAAGGACAGACAGCTAATGTCTACACAGATTCGCGTTATGCTTTTGGAGTCGCTCACGACTTTGGTCTGTTATGGTGGAAAAGAGGATTCCTCACTGCTGCTGGTACACCTATCCGAAATGGAAAAGAAGTCCGAGACTTACTGGAGGCCATACAATTACCTCAGGAAGTGTCCATCCTGAAGTGTAAGGCCCATACCAAGGAAAATACAACAGAAGCACAGGGAAATGCCCTAGCCGACCAGGGCGTTCCTCCAGAAGAACCAACACAGATTTGCAGAATGAAAGCACTCAGGACTCTGACACGAGACCTTCAAACAATGTAAGGCGAGTGCTCCTGAGAGGAAAAATGGACATGGATTGAGGCAGGAATTAAGCTATGCGAAGATGGTGTCTGGAGACAAAGAGTTACCGACAAGCCAGTCGCGCCACAAGCGCTTATGCCTTTTGTAGCCCAACAGATCCACTCGTGGGGACACTTGGCCTCACAACAGATGACGGCACCGTTCCAGAAAAGCTGGTGGGGTCGGGGATTTAAAAAACATGCCCAGCTGGTAGCAGACCGCTGTGTGGTCTGCCAGAAAAATAATTCTGGACCCATCACGGTAATGCCCCAACTGAGGCCCCCTGCCCCTGTCGGACCATTCCAGCATCTGCAGGTTGATTATATATCTCTCCCTCCATGCCAAGGATACACTAACATTCTTGTCATGGTCGAAAGATTCTCTAGATGGGTAGAAGCTGTCCCAAGTAAAAGAGCCACAGCCAATCACACTGCAAAGGTCTTGTGTAAGGATTACATTCCCCGATGGGGAGTCCCGAATAGCATTGACTCAGATCAGGGAACACACTTCACAGGTGCTGTCTGCCAAGAAGTCTGTAGGTTATTGAACATTACGTGGGATTTACACTGTCCTTATCATCCACAATCATCAGGACAAGGAGAGCGAATGAATCGAACTCTGAAACAACGGCTTGCCAAATAACACCAAGAAGGAACACCATTGCCCCAGGCACTACCAGTAGTGCTATGTAGCATTAGGGCAACCCCGAACAGAACGACAGGTCTAAGCCCATTTGAAATTATAACAGGAAGACCCGTGTCGCTGCCAGGAACTATCGATTTACGGAAAGCTGATGTTCACTTAATGAGTGACACTTTGTTATCATACTGTCAGAACTTAACCAATGCTATTAGTTCTGTTTCCCGACAGGTATCGGCAGCTTGGGGTAATCCACCCGAAGGAGGACACGACATCATCCCGGGAGTCTGGGTGTATGTGAAAAAGTTGCATAAAGAACCTTTGGGTGCCAAGTGGGAGGGACCTTATCAAGTGTTATTGACCACCCAGGCAGCTGTTAAAGTCCAAGGAAAGAAAGCCTGGATTCACGCCTCACATGTTAAACGAGCACCCGTAACTGAAGCTGAAATTTAATAAGGACAGTTACTTTTTGCCAAAATGTATACATTTACCGTATTACTGATTGTAGGTATTCTAGGCATAGGCCTACTTCTTACTAGTCGACCCTCTGCACCAAAGGGAAATAGTAGAGTACCAAGGGAATTCCATGTAAATACCTTTTTATATATGTCATACATTTATGCCAAACAAGGTAACATTTCTAGTTGTTGAGTGTGTGTGCATATTTCTATTCACTCAAAGGGAGGGATTCCCTTGAGGCCAGTCCCCTTGAATATCTCGGAAATGGCTGAGTGGATAATTAATCAAAACAAAACAGGCAATGCGTTTCAGGATACGGAAAACTGGGCACGTAAATGGAAGTCAGCAGGTTATAATCTGACTACCTTTGAAGGGGGATACCAACCGTGCTACAATAATTCCAAACGGCCCCCATTTTTTGTTATCACTAATACAACGGGAATAGGAAGACCGGGGGAATCGGTCTGTCTGATTAGAAACATCAAAAGAGGCCAAAATATGGGGTATAGCAACTGATCCCGAAATTATAATATAATCAAGCCAAGGAACCGTCCAAACTGGGCCGATGTGGGAATTCTTAACGTAACAGGGATTCTGAATAAAACAGATGGGAAAGCCTGGACAGGCCCCGGAGTGTTGCTGACAAAGAAACAGCTAACATTCATTGCCTATAATGGCACCTATTGGGTGTGTGGCCACAAGGCCTACCCTTGGCTGCCCCAGAATTGGATGGGATCCTGCTATTTAGCCTACATTGTGCCTTATATGTATCATATAAAGTCACTGTCAGAACATTTACACCGTCCTAAGAGAGCTATCACAGAAACAGAGAGGTTCTTTGCCTTTCTGATCCCCAGGTATGGGACCGTCAGACTAGCAAGGGAATCCATTAACATGGCATCCGTTGTGGAACGGGTAGCCAATGATACCTCAGAGGCCCTAGTTAAAATCAATGCAGAAATGGTAGCAATCCGCACAGTAGCCCTACAGAATAGACTGGCCCTTGATTACATCCTGGCTGAAAAGGGAGGTACTTGCGCCCTACTCGGAACTGAGTGTTGCACGTTTATCCCAGATAGCTCCGAAGAAATTACCCACTTAGCGGAGCATATCCAAAAGGAGGTAGAAAAACTTAAGCAACCCCCATCATTCACTTTGTGGAGCGGAGCCACTGAATGGCTAGGTTCAATAGGAACTTCATTGGTGGAAGGTTTAATTCTATTTGTTGTAATTGTTTTACTTTTATATTGTTTGTTTATGTTGATTAAATGTTGTTGCGACCAGGCGGCTGTAGCTGCTGTCCCGCAGGTGAGGCACCTTGCAGGTCCCAGCAGACCGTCTGTACGTGGCACAGGGGTATGTTAGGTTTAAGGGAAGGTTGTTTTTACTGGTTGAATTAAGGTATTGATTTGGATTCAATTGGAATAAGGTTAATTAACCTGCTAAAATCAGACTTCCATTGTGGCCACGATGGAATTCGGGTTGGTGTAAATTTGTGTGGAAGCTACTAGTCTGGACATGTGACGAAACACATCAACAAATTTTAGAAGGAAACTTTATTAACATGTATGAAATTATTTTGTAGAATGTTTAACCATTGATACCTGATGTTTTATGATTCAGTTTGTGAAAGAATCAAAGGGGGGATTGATAGAGAATTCAAACAGGCTGCATTCAGAAAGGCTGTCAGAATTCACAGACCCCGCATTTAGAGCTTCTACGTGCAACTCAGCACATTGCATTAAGTCATCAATCAACTTGACATTTTAAGACCTTTGGTAGCGAGCCAATTAAAGGTTAACAGTATATCAATTGAGCCAATAAGGTCAAAGAAAGCGTGTTCTTTTCTGTAAACTGAGACAGGTATAAGAACAGCCATTTTGGCCATATGGTCTCAGAAGGACAAAGGCCTGGCTTAAAGCCAGAAGCTTATTGCTGCTGCCAGAATAAAATTACATTAAAACTACAACCGGAGTTCGTATTTCATTGGAAAAATTAAGAGTTCCAACAGTACGGTGTATCCCACATTACACTCAGTGTATCCCAAATTCCCCCCGTGTATCCCATATTTCACACCATGTATCTCACATTACACACTGTGTATCCCAAATTACACCCCGTGTATCTCACATTACACACCGTGTATCCCACATTAGACACCGTGTACTTCACATTACACACTGTGTAGCCCACATTACACACCGTGCATCCCACATTACAACCCGTGTATCTCACATTACACCCCGTGTATCTCATATGACACACCGTGTAGTCCACATTTCACACCGTGTATCCCACATTACACACCATGAATCCCAAATTTCACCAGGTATCCGACATTGCACACCGTGTATCCCATATTACAAATCGTGTATCTCACATTGCACACTGTGTATTCGACATTACACAGCGTGTATCCCACATTACAGCATGTATCCCACATTACACCCCGTGTATCCCACATTACACCCCGTGTATCCCACATTACACCGTCTATTCAACATTACACCGTCTATTCAACATTACACACCGTGTATCCCACCTAACACCCCATGTACCCCAGATTACACCCCGTGTATCCCACATTACACACTGTGTATCCCACATTACAACGTGTATCCCACATTACACCCTGTGTATGCCGCATTACATCATGCATCGCATATTACACACTATGTATCCCACATTACACTGTGTATCCCACATTACACACAGCGTATCCCACATTACGCCGTCTATTCAGCGTTACACACCGTGTATCCCACATTAAACACCATTTATCCCACATTACACCCCGTGTATCCCACATTACACCCCATGTATCTCACATTACACCCCGTGTATCTCATATTACACACCATGTATCCCACATTACACACCGTGTATCCCACATTACACACCGTGTATCACATATTACACACCGTGTGTCCCAGATTACAGACCGTGTATCTTATATTACACACCGGGTATCCCACATTACACCCAGTGTATCCCAACATTGCACTGTGTAGTCAAAGTTACACCGTGTATCCCACATTACACTGCATATTCCACATTACACACCGTGTATCTCGCATTACACACTATTTATACTCCATTACTCATCGTGTATCCCACATTACTCACCATGAATCCCAATGACACCGGGTATCCCACATTACACACCGTGTACCCCACATTACACACCGTGTATCCCATATTACACACTGTGTATCTCACATTACACACCGTGTATCCCACATTACACACCGAGTATTCAACATTACACCCCGTGTACCCCACATTACACACCATGTATTCCATATTACACACCGTGTATCTCACATTACACACCATGTATCCCACATTACACACCGTGTATCCCACACTACACCCCATGTATCCCACAATACACCCCGTGTAACCACATTACACCCCGTGTATCTCATATTACACCCCATGTATCTCATAGTACACACCGTGTATCACATATTACACACCGTGTGTCCCAGATTACAGACCGTGTATCTCACATTACACACCGGGTATCCCACATTACACCCAATGTATCCCAACATTGCACTGTGTAGTCAAAGTTACACCATGTATCCCATATTACACACCGCATATCCCACATTACACACCGTGTATCCCACTTTACGCACTGTGTATCCCACATTACTTACCGTGTATCCCACATTACACACCATGTATCCCACATTACACTCCATGTATCTCATATTACGCACCGTGTATCCCACTTTACACACCGCGTATCCCACATTACATGCCGTGTATCTCACATTACATACCGTGTATCCCACATTACACACCATGCATCCCACATTACACACCATGTATCCCACATTACACACCGTGTATGCCACATTACACACAGTGGATCCCACATTACACCGTGTATCCCACATTACACCCCGTGTATCCCACATTGCACATTGTTTATCCCTCATTACATACCATGTATCCCACATTACACACCGTGTGTCCCATGTTACACCGCGTATCCCACATTACACCGCGTATCCCACATTACACACCGTGTATCCCACATTACATCCTGCGTATCTCGCATTACACACCGTGTATCCCACATTACTCACCGTGTATCCCACATTACACAACATGAATCCCAAATTACACCGGGTATCTCACATTGCAAACCATGTACCCCACATTACACACCGTGTATCCCACATTACACACCGTGTATCTCACATTACACACCGTGTATCCCACATGACACACCGTGCATTCGACATTACACACCGCGTATCCCATATTACACACCGTATATCTCACATTACACATAGTGTATCCCGTATTACTCATCGTGTATCTCACATTACACACCGTGTATCCCACATTACACACCATGTATTTGACATTACACCCCGTGTACCCCACATTGCACACCGTGTATCCCATATTACACACCGTGTATATCACATTGCACACTGTTTATTCTACATTACATCCCGTGTATCCCACGTTACACACTGTGTATCCCACATTACACCCCGTGTATCCCACATTACACCCCATGTATCCCACATTACACATCGTGTATCCCACATTACACCCCGTGTATCCCACATTACACTATGTATCCCACATTAGACACTGCGTATCCCACATTACACACCGCGTATCCCATATTACACACTGCATATCCCACATTACACACCGTGTATACCACATTACATCCCGTGTATCTCACATTACAGCCTGTGTATCCCATATTACTCACCGTGTATCCCACATTACACCGTGTAGCCCACATTACACATAATTCATCCTACATTGCACACCGTGTATCCCACATTACACACCGTGTATTCGACATTACACCCCGTGGCCCCACATTACACACCATGTATCCCATATTACACACCATGTATATCACATTACACACCGTGCATCCCACATTACATACCGTGTATCCCACATTGCACACTGTTTATCCTACATTACATCCCGTGTATCCCACGTTACCACACCCCGTGTATCCCACATTACAACCCGTGTATCCCACATTACACCCCATGTATCCCACATTACACATCGTGTATCCCACATTACACACCGTGTATCCCATATTACACCCAGTGTATCCCACATTAGACACCACGTATCACACATTACACACCGCGTATCCCACATTACGCACCGCGTATCCCACCTTACTCACCGTGTATCCCACATTACACCGTGTATCCCACATTACACACCATGTATCCCACATTACACACCGTGTATCCCACATTACACTTCGTGTATCTTACATTACGCACTGTGTATCCCACTTTACGCACCTTGCATCCCACATTACACTCCGTGTATCTCACATTACGCAACGTGTATCCCACTTTACGCACCGTGTATCCCACGTTACACACCGTGTATCGCACATTACACACCGTATATCCCACAACACAACCGGTGTAACTCAAATTACTCAACGTGTATCCCACATTACACACCGTGTATCCCACATTACATACCGTGAATCCTACATTGCATACCGAGTATCTCACATTACACACCGTGTATCCCACATTACACACCATGTATCCCACATTACACACCGTGTATCCGACATTACACACCGTGTATCCCACATTACACACCGTGTATCCCACATTACAGCGTGTATCCCATATTACACACTTTGTATCCCACATTACACACCGTGTATCCCACATTACACACCATGAATCCTACATTGCATACCGAGTATCTCACATTACACACCGTGTATCCCACATTACACACCGTGTATTCGACATTACACCCCGTGTACCCCACATTACACACCATGTATCCCATATTACACACCATGTATATCACATTACACACCGTGCATCCCACATTACATACCGTGTATCCCACATTGCACACTGTTTATCCTACATTACATCCCGTGTATCCCACGTTACCACACACTGTGTATCCCACATTACACCCCGTGTATCCCACATTACACCACGTGTATACCACATTACACATCGTGTATCCCACATTACACACCGTGTATCCCACATTACACCGTGTATCCCACATTACACTTCGTGTATCTCACATTATGCACCGTGTATCCCGCTTTACGCACCTTGTATTCCACATTACACTCCGTGTATCTCACATTACGCAACGTGTATCCCACATTACACACCGTGTATCCCACATCACAACCTGTGTAACTCAAATTACTCAACGTGTATCCCACATTACACACCGTGTATCCCACATTACATACCGTGAATCCTACATTGCATACCGAGTATCTCACATTACACACCGCATATCCCACATTACACACCATGTATCCCATATTACACACCATGTATATCACATTACACACCGTGCATCCCACATTACATACCGTGTATCCCACATTGCACACTGTTTATCCTACATTACATCCCGTGTATCCCACGTTACCACACCCCGTGTATCCCACATTACAACCCGTGTATCCCACATTACACCCCATGTATCCCACATTACACATCGTGTATCCCACATTACACACCGTGCATCCCATATTACACCCAGTGTATCCCACATTAGACACCACGTATCACACATTACACACCGCGTATCCCACATTACGCACCGCGTATCCCACATTACTCACCGTGTATCCCACATTACACCGTGTATCCCACATTACACACCATGTATCCCACATTACACACCGTGTATCCCACATTACACTTCGTGTATCTTACATTACGCACCGTGTATCCCACTTTACGCACCTTGCATCCCACATTACACTCCGTGTATCTCACATTACGCAACGTGTATCCCACTTTACGCACCGTGTATCCCACTTTACACACCGTGTATCGCACATTACACACCGTATATCCCACAACACAACTGGTGTAACTCAAATTACTCAACGTGTATCCCACATTACACACCGTGTATCCCACATTACATACCATGAATCCTACATTGCATACCGAGTATCTCACATTACACACCATATATCCCACATTACACACTGTGTATCCCACATTACACACCGTGTATCCCACATTACAGCGTGTATCTCATATTACACACTTTGTATCCCACATTACACACCGTGTATCCCACATTACACACGGTGAATCCTACATTGCATACCGAGTATCTCACATTACACACCGTGTATCCCACATTACAGCGTGTATCCCATATTACACACTTTGTAACACACATTACACCCCGTGTATCCCACATTACACCATGTATCCCACATTACACACCGTGTATTCGACATTACACCCCGTGTACCCCACATTACACTTCGTGTATCTCACATTACGCACCGTGTATCCCACTTTACGCACCGTGTATCCCACATTACACACCGTGAATCCCACATTACACACCGTGTATCTCACATTACGCACCGTGTATCCCACTTTACGCACCTTGTATCCCACATTACGCTCCGTGTATCTCACATTACGTAACGTGTATCCCACATTACACACCGTGTATACCACATTATACACCGTGTATCCCACATTATACACCGAGTATCCCACATTACGCACCGTGTATCTCCCATTACACACCGTGTTTCCCATATTACACATCGCGTATCCCAGATTACACTGTGTATCCCACATTACACCCTGTATATCCTACATTCCCACTGTGTATCCCACCTTAAACACCGTGTATCCCTCATTGCACTGTTTATCCCACATTACACCGTGTATTCCACATTACACACTGTTAATCCCACATTACACCGTGCATCCCACATTACACACCATGTATCCCAAGTTACACCCCGTGTATCCCACATTGCAACGTGTATCCCACTTTACACCATGTATCCCACATTACACCGTGTATCCCACATGACACACCCTGTATCCAACATTACACTGTGTATCCCACATTACACTGTGTATCCCACATTACACACCGTGTATCCCACATTACGCCGTCTATTCAGCGTTACACACCGTGTATCCCACATTACACCCCATGTATCCCACATTACACCCCGTGTATCCCACATTACACCTCATGTATCTCACATTACACCCCGTGTATCTCATATTACACACCATGTATCCCACACTACACACCGTGTATCCCACATTACACACCGTGTATCACATATTACACACCGTGTATCCAAGATTACAGACCGTGTATCTCACATTACACACCATGTATCTCGCATTACACACTGTTTATACTCCATTACTCACTGTGTATCCCACATTACTCACCATGAATCGCAATGACACCGGGTATCCCACATTACACACCGTGTACCCCACATTACACACCGTGTACCCCACATTACACACCGTGTATCTCACATTACACACCGAGTATTCAACATTACACACCGCGTATCCTATATTACACACCGCGTATCTCACATTACACACAGTGTACCCCATATTACACATCATGTATCTCACATTACACACCGTGTATCCCACATTACACACCGTGTATTCGACATTACACACCGTGTACCCCACATTACACACCATGTATCCCATATTACACACCGTGTATATCACATTACACACCGTGTATCCCACATTACACACCGTGTATCCCACATTACACCGCATGTATCCCACAATACACCCCGTGTATCTCACATTACACCCCGTGTATCTCATATGACACACCGTGTAGTCCACATTACACACCGTGTATCCCACATTACACCGCATGTATCCCACATTACACCCCGTGTATCTCACATTACACCCCGTGTATCTCATATGACACACCGTGTAGTCCACATTTCACACCGTGTATCCCACATTACACACCATGAACCCCAAATTTCACCAGGTATCCGACATTGCACACCGTGTATCCCATATTACACATCGTGTATCTCACATTACACACTGTGTATTCGACATTACACAGTGTGTATCCCACATTACAGCGTGTATTCCACATTACACACCCTGTATCCCACATTACACCCTGTGTATCCCACATTACACACCGTGTATCCCACATTACAACGTGTATCCCACATTACACCCCGTGTATGCTGCATTACATCGTGTATCGCATATTACACACTGTGTATCCCACATTACACTGTGTATCCCACATTACACACAGTGTATCCCACATTACGCCGTCTATTCAGCGTTACACACCGTGTATCCCACATTACACCGCGTGTATCCCACATTACACCCCGTGTATCCCACATTACACCCCATGTATCCCACATTACACCCCATGTATCTCATATTACACACCATGTATCCCACATTACACACCGTGTATCCCACATTACACACCGTGTATCACACATTACACACCGTGTGTCCCAGATTACAGACCGTGTATCTCACATTACACACCGGGTATCCCACATTACACCCAGTGTATCCCAACATTGCACTGTGTAGTCAAAGTTACACCATGTATCCCACATTACACTGCGTATCCCACATTACACACCGTGTATCTCGCATTACACACTGTTTATACTCCATTACTCACCGTGTATCCCACATTACTCACCATGAATCCCAATGGCACCGGGTATCCCACATTATACACCGTGTACCCCACATTACACACCGTGTATCCCATATTACACACTGTGTATCTCACATTACATACCGTGTATCCCACATTACACACCGAGTATTCAACATTACACACCGCGTATCCCACATTACTCACCGTGTATCTCACATTACACACCGTGTATCCCACATTACACACCGAGTATTCAACGTTACACACCGCGAATCCCATATTATACACCGTGTATCTCACATTACACACAGTGTATCCCATATTACACATCGTGTATCTCACATTATACACCGTGTATCCCACATTACACACCGTGTATTCGACATTACACCCCATGTACCCCACATTACACACCATGTATCCCATATTACACACTGTGTATATCACATTACACACCGTGTATCCCACATTACACACCGTGTATCCCACATTGCACACTGTTTATCCTATATTACATCCCGTGTATCCCATGTTACACACTGTGTATCCCACATTACACCCCGTGTATCCCACATTACAATCCGTGTATCCCATATTACACACCGTATATCCCACATTACACATCGTGTATCCCACATTACACCGTGTATCCCACATTAGACACCGCGTATCCCACATTACACACTGCGTATCCCATATTACACACCGCATATCACACATTACACACCGTGTATACCACATTACATCCCGTGTATCTCACATTACACCCTATGTATCCCACATTACTCCCCGTGTATCCCACATTACACCCTATGTATCCCACATTACTCCCCGTGTATCCCACATTACACCGTGTATCCCACATTACACACTGTTTATCCTATATTACATCCCGTGTATCCCATGTTACACACTGTGTATCCCACATTACACCCCGTGTATCCCACATTACAATCCGTGTATCCCATATTACACACCGTATATCCCACATTACACATCGTGTATCCCACATTACACCGTGTATCCCACATTACACACCGCGTATCCCACATTACTCACCGTGTATCTCACATTACACACCGTGTATCCCACATTACACACCGAGTATTCAACGTTACACACCGCGAATCCCATATTATACACCGTGTATCTTACATTACACACAGTGTATCCCATATTACACATCGTGTATCTCACATTATACACCGTGTATCCCACATTACACACCGTGTATTCGACATTACACCCCATGTACCCCACATTACACACCATGTATCCCATATTACACACTGTGTATATCACATTACACACCGTGTATCCCACATTACACACCGTGTATCCCACATTGCACACTGTTTATCCTATATTACATCCCGTGTATCCCACATTACAATCCGTGTATCCCATATTACACACCGTATATCCCACATTACACACCGTGTATCCCACATTACACCGTGTATCCCACATTACACACCGCATATACCACATTACACACCGTGTATCCCACATTACACCCCGTGTATCCCACATTGCAACGTGTATCCCACATTACACCATGTATCCCACATTACACCATGTATCCCACATTAAACACCGTGTATCACACATTACACTCCATGTATCTCACATTACAAACCGTGTATCCCACATTAAACACCGTGTATACCACATTACACCCCGTGTATCTCACATTACACCCCGTGTATCCCACATTGCAATGTGTATCCCAAATTACACCATGTATCCCACATTAAACACTGTGTATCACACATTACACACCGTGTATCCTACATTACACACCCTGTATCCCACATTACACACCGCATATCCCACATTACACACCGCATATCCCACATTACACTCTGTGTATCTCACATTACACCCCGTGTATCCCACATTGCAACGTGTATCGCACATTACACCGTGTATCCCACATTACACACCGTGTATCCCACATTACTCACCGAGTATCCAACATTACACACCGTGTATCCCACATGACACCGTGTATACCACATTACACACCGTTTATCTCACATTACACCCTCTGTATCCCACGTTACACCCCGTGTATCCCACATTACACGCCATGTATCCCACATTACACCGTGTATCCCACATTACACACCGCATATACCACATTACACACCGTGTATACCACATTAACCCCGTGTATCTCACATTACACCCCGTGTGTCCCACATTGCAACGTGTATCCCACATTACACCGTGTATCCCACATTACTCAGCGAGTATCCAACATTACACCCCGTGTATCCCACATTACACCCCGCATATCCCACATTACACTCCGTGTATACCACATTACACCCCGTGTATCTCACATTACACCCCGTGTATCCCATATTGCAATGTGTATCCCACATGACACCGTGTAACCCACATTACACACCGTGTATCCCACATGACACCGTGTATACCACATTACATACCGTTTATCCCACATTACTCACTGAGTATCCAACATTACACACCGTGTATCCATAATTTCACACCGAGTATCCCAAATTTCATACCGAGAATCCCACATTACACACCGTTTATCCCACATGACACCGTGTATCCCACATTACACACCGTGTATCCCACATGACACCGTGTATACCACATTACACATCGTTTATCCCACATTACACACCATGTATCCCCACATTACACACCCTGTATCCCACATGACACCGTGTTTACCACATTACACATCGTTTATCCCACATTACACCCTGTGTATCCCACATTACTCACTGAGTATCCCACGTTACACCCCGTGTATCCCACATTATACCCCGTGTATCCTACATTACATACCGAATATCCCACATGACACACTGTGTATCCCACATTACACCGTGTATACCACATTACACACCGTGTATCCCACATTGCAACCTGTGTATCCCATGTTACACACTGTGTATCCCACATTACACACCGTGTATCCCACATTACACCGTGTATCCCACATTACACACCGCATATACCATATTACACACCGTGTATCCTACATTACACCCCGTGTATCAAACATTGCAACGTGTATCCCACATTACACCATGTATCCCACATTACACCATGTATCCCACATTAAACACCGTGTATCACACATTACACTCCGTGTATCTCACATTACAAACCGTGTATCCCACATTAAACACCGTGTATCCCACATTACACCCCGTGTATCTCACATTACAAACCGTGTATCCCACATTAAACACCGTGTATCCCACATTACACCCCGTGTATCTCACATTACACCCCGTGTATCCCACATTGCAATGTGTATCCCACATGACACTCCGTGTATACCACATTACATACCGTTTATCCCACATTACTCACCGAGTATCCAACATTACACACCGTGTATTCCAAATTTCACACCGAGTATCCCAAATTTCATACCGAGTATCCCACATTACACACCGTGTATCCCAAATTTCATACCGAGTATCCCAAATTTCATACCGAGAATCCCACATTACACACCGTTTGAATCCCACATGACACCGTGTATCCCACATTACACACCGTGTATCCCACATGACACCGTGTATACCACATTACACACCGTTTATCCCACATTACACCCTGTGTATCCCACATTACACTCCGTGTATACCACATTACACCCCGTGTATCCCACATTACTCAGCGAGTATCCAACATTACACCCCGTGTATCCCACATTACACCCCGCATATCCCACATTACACTCCGTGTATACCACATTACACCCCGTGTATCTCACATTACACCCCGTGTATCCCATATTGCAATGTGTATCCCACATGACACTGTGTAACCCACATTACACACCGTGTATCCCACATGACACCGTGTATACCACATTACATACCGTTTATCCCACATTACTCACTGAGTATCCAACATTACACACCGTGTATCCCAAATTTCACACCGAGTATCCCAAATTTCATACCGAGAATCCCACATTACACACCGTTTATCCCACATGATACCGTGTATCCCACATTACACACCGTGTATCCCACATGACACCGTGTATACCACATTACACACCGTTTATCCCACATTACACCCTGTGTATCCCACACTACACACCGTGTATCCCACATTACACCGTGTATCGCACATTACACACTGTGTATCCCACATTACTCACCGAGTATCCAACATTACACACCGTGCACACTAAATTTCACACGAGTATCCCAAATTTCACACCGAGTATCCCACATTACACACCGTGTTTCCCACATGATACCACTTTACACACCGTCTATCCCACATTACACTCTGTGTATCCCACGTTACACCCTGTGTATCCCACGTTACACCCCGTGTATCCTACATTACACACCGAGTATCCCACATTATACAACGTGTATCCTACATTACACACCATGTATCCCACATTACACCGTGTTTCCCACATTACACACCGTGTATACCACATTACACCCCGTGTATCTCACATCACACCCTGTGTATCCCACATTGCAAAGTCTATCCCACATTACGCCGTGTATCCAACATTACAACATGTATCCCACATTACACACCCTGTATCCCACATTACACACCGTGTATCCCACATTACACACCATGTATCCCACATTACACACCATGTATCCCCACATTACACACCCTGTATCCCACATGACACCGTGTTTACCACATTACATATCGTTTAGCCCACATTACACCCTGTGTATCTCACATTACACTCTGTGTATCCCACATTACACACCGTGTATCCCACATTACACCGTGTATCCCACATTACACACCGCATATACCACATTACACACCGTGTATCCCACATTACACCCCGTGTATCCCACATTGCAACGTGTATCCCACATTACACCATGTATCCCACATTACACCATGTATCCCACATTAAACACCGTGTATCACACATTACACTCCATGTATCTCACATTACAAACCGTGTATCCCACATTAAACACCGTGTATACCACATTACACCCCGTGTATCTCACATTACACCCCGTGTATCCCACATTGCAATGTGTATCCCAAATTACACCATGTATCCCACATTAAACACCGTGTATCACACATTACACACCGTGTATCCCACATTACACACCCTGTATCCCACATTACACACCGCATATCCCACATTACACACCGCATATCCCACATTACACTCTGTGTATCTCACATTACACCCCGTGTATCCCACATTGCAACGTGTATCGCACATTACACTGTGTATCACACATTACACACCGTGTATCCCACATTACACCGTGTATCCCACATTACACACCGTGTATCCCACATTACTCACCGAGTATCCAACATTACACACCGTGTATACCAAATTTCACATGAGTATCCCAAATTTCACATCGAGTATCCCACATTACACACCGTGTATCCCACATGACACCGTATATACCACATTACACACCGTTTATCTCACATTACACCCTCTGTATCCCACGTTACACCCCGTGTATCCCACATTACACCCCGTGTATCCTACATTACATACCGAGTATCCCACATTACACACCGTGTATCCCACATTACACCGTGTATACCACATTACACACCGTTTATCCCACATTGCAACCTGTGTATCCCATGTTACACACTGTGCATCCCACATTACACACCATGTATCCCACATTACACCGTGTATCCCACATTACACACCGCATATACCACATTACACACCGTGTATACCACATTAACCCCGTGTATCTCACATTACACCCCGTGTGTCCCACATTGCAACGTGTATCCCACATTACACCGTGTATCCCACATTACTCACCGAGTATCCAACATTACACCCCGTGTATCTCACATTACACCCCGCATATCCCACATTACACTCCGTGTATACCACATTACACCCCGTGTATCCCACATTACTCAGCGAGTATCCAACATTACACCCCGTGTATCCCACATTACACCCCGCATATCCCACATTACACTCTGTGTATACCACATTACACCCCGTGTATCTCACATTACACCCCGTGTATCCCATATTGCAATGTGTATCCCACATGACACCGTGTAACCCACATTACACACCGTGTATCCCACATGACACCGTGTATACCACATTACATACCGTTTATCCCACATTACTCACTGAGTATCCAACATTACACACCGTGTATCCCAAATTTCACACCGAGTATCCCAAATTTCATACCGAGAATCCCACATTACACACCGTTTATCCCACATGACACCGTGTATCCCACATTACACACCGTTTATCCCACATGACACCGTGTATCCCACATTACACACCGTGTATCCCACATGACACCGTGTATACCACATTACACACCGTTTATCCCACATTACACCCTGTGTATCCCACATTACACACCGTGTATCCCACATGACACCGTGTATACCACATTACATACCGTTTATCCCACATTACTCACTGAGTATCCAACATTACACACCGTGTATCCCAAATTTCACACCGAGTATCCCAAATTTCATACCGAGATACCCACATTACACACCGTTTATCCCACATGACACCGTGTATCCCACATTACACACCGTGTATCCCACATGACACCGTGTATACCACATTACACACCGTTTATCCCACATTACACCCTGTGTATCCCACGTTACACACCGTGTATCGCACATTACACCGTGTATCCCACATTACGCACCGCATATCCCACATTACACAGTGTGTATACAACATTACACCCCGTGTATCTCACATTACACCCCGTGTATCCCACATTGCAACGTGTATCCCACATTACACCTTGTATCCTACATTACACCATGTATTCCACATTACACATCCTGTATCCCACATTACACACTGTGTATAACACATTACACACCATGTATCCCACATTACACACCACGTGTATCCCACATTAAACCCCGTGTATCTGACGTTACACACCATGTATACCACATTACACGCCGTGTATCTCACATAACACACCCCATGTATACCACATTATACACCGTGTATCCCACATTACACACCGAGTATCCCACATTACGCACCAAGTATCCCACATTACGCACCGTATATCCCACATTACGCACCGAGTGTCCCACATTACGCACCGTGTATCCCACATTACACCGTGTATCCCACATTCCCACTGTTTATCCCACATTACACCGTGTATCCCACATTACACACCATGTATCCTACATTACTCACCGAGTATCCAACATTACACAACGTGTATCCCAAATTTCACACCGAGTATCCCAAATTTCACACCGAGTATCCCACATTACACACCGTTTATCCCACATTACACACCGTTTATCCCACATTACACCCTGTGTATCCTACGTTACAACCTGTGTATCCCACATTACACCCCGTGTATCCTACATTACACACTGAGTATCCCACATTACAGCCGTGTATCCCACATTACACATCGTGTATCCCACATTACACACCATTTATCCCACATTACACCCTGTGTATCCCAAGTTACACCCCATGTATACCACATTATACACCGTGTATCCCACATTACAACGTGTAATCCACATTACACACCGTGTATCCACATTACACATCGTGTATCCCACATTACACCCCGTGTATCCCACATTGCAACGTGTATCCCACATTACACCATGTATCCCACAATACACCGTGTATGCCACAGTACACACCCTGTATCCCACATTACATCCCATATACCACATGACACACCGTTTAACCCACATTACACCCTGTGCATCCCACGTTACACCGTGTATCCCACATTCCCACTGTTTATCCCATATTACACCGTCTATCCCACATTACACACCGTGTATCCTACATTACACACCGAGTATCGCACGTTACACACCGTGTATCCTACATTACACACCGAGTATCGCACATTACACACCGTGTATCCCATATTACACCATGTATACCACATTACACCCCGTGTATCTCACATTACACCCGTGTATCCCACATTGCAATGTGTATCCCACATGACACCGTGTATCCCACATTCCCACTGTTTATCCCACATTACACCGTGTATCGCACATTACACACCGTGTATCCCACATTACTCACCGAGTATCCAACATTACACACCGTGTATACCAAATTTCACACGAGTATCCCAAATTTCACACCGAGTATCCCACATTACACACCGTGTATCCCACATGACACCCTGTATACCACATTACACACCGTTTATCCCACATTACACTCTGTATATCCCACGTTACACCTGTGTATCCCATGTTACACCCCGTGTATCCAACATTACACACCGTGTATCCCACATTACACACCGTGTATCTCACATTACACCCCGTGTATCCCACATTGCAAATCTATCCCACATTACGCCGTGTATCCCACATTACAACATGTATCCCACATTACACACTCTGTATCCCGCATTACACCCTGTGTATCCTACGTTAAAACCTGTGTATCTCACATTACACCCCGTGTATCCTACATTACACACTGAGTATCCCACATTACAGCCGTGTATCCCACATTACACCCCGCATATACCACATTACACACCGTGTATCCCACATTACACCCCGTGTATCCCACATTGCAACGTGTATCCCACATTACACCATGTATCCCACATTACACCGTGTATCCCACATTAAACACCGTGTATCACACATTACACTCCGTGTATCTCACATTACACACCTGTATCCCACATTACACTCCGTGTACCCAAATTATACTGTGTATCCCACATTACACCGTGTATCCCACAGTATACACGCTGTATTCCACATTAAACACCGTGTATCCCACATTACACTCCGTGTATACCACATTACATACCGTTTATCCCACATTACTCACCGAGTATCCAACATTACACACCGTGTATCCCACATTGCAACATGTATCCCACATTACACCATGTATCCCACATTACACATCCTGTATCCCACATTACACACCGTGTATCCCACATTACACACCCTGTATCCCACATTACACACCGCATATCCCACATTACACACCGCATATCCCACATTACACTCTGTGTATCTCACATTACACCCCGTGTATCCCACATTGCAACTTGTATCGCACATTACACTTTGTATCACACATTACACACCCTGTATCCCACATTACACCCTGTATCCCACATTACACCGTGTATCCCACATTACACACCATGTATCCCACATTACTCACCGAGTATCCAACATTACACACCGTGTATACCAAATTTCACATGATTATCCCAAATTTCACACCAAGTATCCCACATTACGCACCGTGTATCCCACATGACACCGTGTATACCACATTACACACCGTTTATCTCACATTACACCCTCTGTATCCCACGTTACACCCCGTGTATCCCACATTACACCCCGTGTATCCTACATTACATACCGAGTATCCCACATTACACACCGTGTATCCCACATTACACCGTGTATACCACATTACACACCGTTTATCCCACATTGCAACCTGTGTATCCCACGTTACACACTGTGCATCCCACATTACACATCGTGTATCCCACATTACACTGTGTATCCCACATTACACACCACATATACCACATTACACACCGTGTATACCACATTACCCCCGTGTATCTCACATTACACCCCGTGTGTCCCACATTACGCACCGTGTATCCCACATTACACCGTGTATCCCACATTCCCACTGTTTATCCCACATTACACCGTGTATCCCACATTACACACCATGTATCCTACATTACTCACTGAGTATCCAACATTACACAACGTGTATCCCAAATTTCACACCGAGTATCCCAAATTTCACACCGTTTATCCCACATTACACACCGTTTATCCCACATTACACACCGTTTATCCCACATTACACCCTGTGTATCCTACGTTACAACCTGTGTATCCCACATTACACCCCGTGTATCCTACATTACACACTGAGTATCCCACATTACAGCCGTGTATCCCACATTACACCCCGCATATCCCACATTACACACCGTGTATCCCACATTACACTTCGTGTATCCCACATTGCAACGTGTATCCCACATTACACCATGTATCCCACATTACACCGTGTATCCCACAGTACACACCCTGTATCCCACATTACATCCCATATACCACATGACACACCGTTTAACCCACATTACACCCTGTGCATCCCACGTTACACCGTGTATCCCACATTCCCACTGTTTATCCCACATTACACCGTCTATCCCACATTACACACCGTGTATCCTACATTACACACCGAGTATCGCACGTTACACACCGTGTATCCTACATTACACACCAAGTATCGCACATTACACACCGTGTATCCCATATTACACCATGTATACCACATTACACCCCGTGTATCTCACATTACACCCGTGTATCCCACATTGCAATGTGTATCCCACATGACACCGTGTATCCCACATTCCCACTGTTTATCCCACATTACACCGTGTATCCCACATTACTCACCAAGTATCCAACATTACACCCCGTGTATCCCACATTACACCCCGCATATCCCACATTACACTCCGTGTATACCACATTACACCCCGTGTATCCCACATTACTCAGCGAGTATCCAACATTACACCCCGTGTATCCCACATTACACCCCGCATATCCCACATTACACTCTGTGTATACCACATTACACCCCGTGTATCTCACATTACACCCCGTGTATCCCATATTGCAATGTGTATCCCACATGACACCGTGTAACCCACATTACACACCGTGTATCTCACATGACACCGTGTATACCACATTACATACCGTTTATCCCACATTACTCACTGAGTATCCAACATTACACACCGTGTATCCCAAATTTCACACCGAGTATCCCAAATTTCATACCGAGAATCCCACATTACACACCGTTTATCCCACATGACACCGTGTATCCCACATTACACACCGTGTATCCCACATGACACCGTGTATACCACATTACACACCGTTTATCCCACATTACACCCTGTGTATCCCACGTTACACACCGTGTATCCCACATTACACCCCGTGTATCGCACATTACACACCGTGTATCGCACATTACACCGTGTATCCCACATTACGCACCGCATATCCCACATTACACAGTGTGTATACCACATTACACCCCGTGTATCCCACATTGCAACGTGTATCCCACATTACACCTTGTATCCCACATTACACCATGTATTCCACATTACACATCCTGTATCCCACATTAAACACTGTGTATAACACATTACACACCATGTATCCCACATTACACACCACGTGTATCCCACATTAAACCCCGTGTATCTGACGTTACACACCATGTATACCACATTACACGCCGTGTATCTCACATAACACACCCCATGTATACCACATTATACACCGTGTATCCCACATTACACACCGAGTATCCCACATTACGCACCAAGTATCCCACATTACGCACCGTATATCCCACATTACGCACCGAGTGTCCCACATTACACCGTGTATCCCACATTCCCACTGTTTATCCCACATTACACCGTGTATCCCACATTACACACCATGTATCCTACATTACTCACCGAGTATCCAACATTACACAACGTGTATCCCAAATTTCACACCGAGTATCCCAAATTTCACACCGAGTATCCCACATTACACACCGTTTATCCCACATTACACACTGTTTATCCCACATTACACTCTGTGTATCCCACATTACAACGTGTGTATCCCACATTACACCCCGTGTATCCTACATTACACACTGAGTATCCCACATTACAGCCGTGTATCCCACATTACACATCGTGTATCCCACATTACACACCATTTATCCCACATTACACCCTGTGTATCCCAAGTTATACCCCATGTATACCACATTATACACCGTGTATCCCACATTACAACGTGTATTCCACATTACACACCGTGTATCCACATTACACATCGTGTATCCCACATTACACCCCGTGTATCCCACATTGCAACGTGTATCCCACATTACACCATGTATCCCACATTACACCGTGTATCCCACAGTACACACCCTGTATCCCACATTACATCCCATATACCACATGACACACCGTTTAACCCACATTACACCCTGTGCATCCCACGTTACACCGTGTATCCCACATTCCCACTGTTTATCCCATATTACACCGTCTATCCCACATTACACACCGTGTATCCTACATTACACACCGAGTATCGCACGTTACACACCGTGTATCCTACATTACACACCTAGTATCGCACATTACACACCGTGTATCCCATATTACACCATGTATACCACATTACACCCCGTGTATCTCACATTACACCCGTGTATCCCACATTGCAATGTGTGTCCCACATGACACCGTGTATCCCACATTCCCACTGTTTATCCCACATTACACCGTGTATCGCACATTACACACCGTGTATCCCACATTACTCACCGAGTATCCAACATTACACACCGTGTATACCAAATTTCACACGAGTATCCCAAATTTCACACCGAGTATCCCACATTACACACCGTGTATCCCACATGACACCCTGTATACCACATTACACACCGTTTATCCCACATTACACTCTGTATATCCCACGTTACACCTGTGTATCCCATGTTACACCCCGTGTATCCAACATTACACACCGTGTATCCCACATTATATAACGTGTATCCTACATTACACACCATGTATCCCACATTACACCGTGTATCCCACATTACACACCGTGTATACCACATTACACACCGTGTATCTCACATTACACCCCGTGTATCCCACATTGCAAATCTATCCCACATTACGCCGTGTATCCCACATTACAACATGTATCCCACATTACACACTCTGTATCCCGCATTACACCCTGTGTATCCTACGTTACAACCTGTGTATCTCACATTACACCCCGTGTATCCTACATTACACACTGAGTATCCCACATTACAGCCATGTATCCCACATTACACCCCGCATATACCACATTACACACCGTGTATCCCACATTACACCCCGTGTATCCCACATTGCAACGTGTATCCCACATTACACCATGTATCCCACATTACACCGTGTATCCCACATTAAACACCGTGTATCACACATTACACTCCGTGTATCTCACATTACACACCTGTATCCCACATTACACTCCGTGTACCCAAATTATACTGTGTATCCCACATTACACCGTGTATCCCACAGTATACACGCTGTATTCCACATTAAACACCGTGTATCCCACATTACACTCCGTGTATACCACATTACATACCGTTTATCCCACATTACTCACCGAGTATCCAACATTACACACCGTGTATCCCAAATTTCACACCGAGTATCCCAAATTTCATACCGAGTATCCCACATTACACACCGTGTATACCAAATTTCACACCGAGTATCCCAAATTTCATACCGAGAATCCCACATTACACACCGTTTATCCCACATGACACCTTGTATCCCACATTACACACCGTGTATCCCACATGACACCGGGTATACCACATTACACACCGTTTATCCCACATCACACCCTGTGTATCCCACGTTACACACCGTGTATCCCACATTACACCCCGTGTATCCTACATTACACATCGTGTATCGCACATTACACAACGTGTATCCCACATTACACACCATGTATCCCACATTACACCGTGTATCCCACATTACACACCGCATATCCCACATTACACAGCGTGTAGACCACATTACACCCCGTGTATCTCACATTACACCGTGTATTCCACATTACACATCCTGTATCCCACATTACACACCGTGTATAACACATTACACACTGTGTATCCCTCATTACACACCACGTGTATCCCACATTAAACACCGTGTATTCGACGTTACACACCATGTATACCACATTACACGCCGTGTATCTCACATAACACACCCCATGTATACCACATTATACACCATGTATCCCACATTACACACCGTGTATCCCACATTACGCACCGAGTATCCCACATTACGCACCGTGTATCCCACATTACACACCGTTTATCCCACATTACACCCTGTGTATCCTACGTTACAACCTGTGTATCCCACATTACACCCCGTGTATCCTACATTACACACTGAGTATCCCACATTACAGCCGTGTATCCCACATTACACCCCGCATATCCCACATTACACACCGTGTATCCCACATTACACCCCGTGTATCCCACATTGCAACGTGTATCCCACATTACACCATGTATCCCACATTACACCGTATATCCCACAGTACACACCCTGTATCCCACATTACATCCCATATACCACATGACACACCGTTTAACCCACATTACACCCTGTGCATCCCACGTTACACCGTGTATCCCACATTCCCACTGTTTATCCCATATTACACCGTCTATCCCACATTACACACCGTGTATCCTACATTACACATCGAGTATCGCACGTTACACACCGTGTATCCTACATTACACACCGAGTATCGCACATTACACACCGTGTATCCCATATTACACCATGTATACCACATTACACCCCGTGTATCTCACATTACACCCGTGTATCCCACATTGCAATGTGTATCCCACATGACACCGTGTATCCCACATTTCCACTGTTTATCCCACATTACACCGTGTATCCCACATTACTCACCAAGTATCCAACATTACACCCCGTGTATCCCACATTACACCCCGCATATCCCACATTACACTCCGTGTATACAACATTACACCCCGTGTATCCCACATTACTCAGCGAGTATCCAACATTACACCCCGTGTATCCCACATTACACCCCGCATATCCCACATTACACTCCGTGTATACCACATTACACCCCGTGTATCTCACATTACACCCCGTGTATCCCATATTGCAATGTGTATCCCACATGACACCATGTAACCCACATTACACACCGTGTATCCCACATGACACCGTGTATACCACATTACATACCGTTTATCCCACATTACTCACTGAGTATCCAACATTACACACCGTGTATCCCAAATTTCACACCGAGTATCCCAAATTTCATACCGAGAATCCCACATTACACACCGTTTATCCCACATGACACCGTGTATCCACATTACACACCGTGTATCCCACATGACACCGTGTATACCACATTACACACCGTTTATCCCACATTACACCCTGTGTATCCCACGTTACACACCGTGTATCCCACATTACACCCCGTGTATCGCACATTACACACCGTGTATCGCACATTACACCGTGTATCCCACATTACGCACCGCATATCCCACATTACACAGTGTGTATACCACATTACACCCCGTGTATCTCACATTACACCCCGTGTATTCCACATTGCAACGTGTATCCCACATTACACCTTGTATCCCACATTACACCATGTATTCCACATTACACATCCTGTATCCCACATTACACACTGTGTATAACACATTACACACCATGTATCCCACATTACACACCACGTGTATCCCACATTAAACCCCGTGTATCTGACGTTACACACCATGTATACCACATTACACGCCGTGTATCTCACATAACAAACCCCATGTATACCACATTATACACCGTGTATCCCACATTACACACCGAGTATCCCACATTACGCACCAAGTATCCCACATTACGCACCGTATATCCCACATTACGCACCGAGTGTCCCACATTACACCGTGTATCCCACATTCCCACTGTTTATCCCACATTACACCGTGTATCCCACATTACACACCATGTATCCTACATTACTCACCGAGTATCCAACATTACACAACGTGTATCCCAAATTACACACCGAGTATCCCAAATTTCACACCGAGTATCCCACATTACACACCGTTTATCCCACATTACACACTGTTTATCCCACATTACACTCTGTGTATCCCACATTACAACGTGTGTATCCCACATTACACCCCGTGTATCCTACATTACACACTGAGTATCCCACATTACAGCCGTGTATCCCACATTATACACCGTGTATCCCACATTACAACGTGTATTCCACATTACACACCGTGTATCCACATTACACACCGTGTATCCCACATTACACCCCGTGTATCCCACATTGCAACGTGTATCCCACATTACACCATGTATCCCACATTACACCGTGTATCCCACAGTACACACCCTGTATCCCACATTACATCCCATATACCACATGACACACCGTTTAACCTACATTACACCCTGTGCATCCCATGTTACACCGTGTATCCCACATTCCCACTGTTTATCCCATATTACACCGTCTATCCCACATTACACACCGTGTATCCTACATTACACACCGAGTATCGCACGTTACACACCGTGTATCCTACATTACACACCGAGTATCGCACATTACACACCGTGTATCCCATATTACACCATGTATACCACATTACACCCCGTGTATCTCACATTACACCCGTGTATCCCACATTGCAATGTGTATCCCACATGACACCGTGTATCCCACATTCCCACTGTTTATCCCACATTACACCGTGTATCGCACATTACACACCGTGTATCCCACATTACTCACCGAGTATCCAACATTACACACCGTGTATACCAAATTTCACACGAGTATCCCAAATTTCACACCGAGTATCCCACATTACACACCGTGTATCCCACATGACACCCTGTATACCACATTACACACCGTTTATCCCACATTACACTCTGTATATCCCACGTTACACCTGTGTATCCCATGTTACACCCGGTGTATCCAACATTACACACCGTGTATCCCACATTATATAACGTGTATCCTACATTACACACCATGTATCCCACATTACACCGTGTATCCCACATTGCACACCGTGTATACCACATTACACACCGTGTATCTCACATTACACCCCGTGTATCCCACATTGCAAATCTATCCCACATTATGCCGTGTATCCCACATTACAACATGTATCCCACATTACACACTCTGTATCCCGCATTACACCCTGTGTATCCTACGTTACAACCTGTGTATCTCACATTACACCCCGTGTATCCTACATTACACACTGAGTATCCCACATTACAGCCGTGTATCCCACATTACACCCCGCATATACCACATTACACACCGTGTATCCCACATTACACCCCGTGTATCCCACATTGCAACGTGTATCCCACATTACACCATGTATCCCACATTACACCGTGTATCCCACATTAAACACCGTGTATCCCACATTACACTCCGTGTATCTCACATTACACACCTGTATCCCACATTACACTCCGTGTACCCAAATTATACTGTGTATCCCACATTACACCGTGTATCCCACAGTATACACGCTGTATTCCACATTAAACACCGTGTATCCCACATTACACTCCGTGTATACCACATTACATACCGTTTATCCCACATTACTCACCAAGTATCCAACATTACACACCGTGTATCCCAAATTTCACACCGAGTATCCCAAATTTCATACCGAGTATCCCACATTACACACCGTGTATACCAAATTTCACACCGAGTATCCCAAATTTCATACCGAGAATCCCACATTACACACCGTTTATCCCACATGACACCTTGTATCCCACATTACACACCGTGTATCCCACATGACACCGGGTATACCACATTACACACCGTTTATCCCACATTACACCCTGTGTATCCCACGTTACACACCGTGTATCCCACATTACACCCCGTGTATCCTACATTACACATCGTGTATCGCACATTACACAACGTGTATCCCACATTACACACCATGTATCCCACATTACACCGTGTATCCCACATTACACACCGCATATCCCACATTACACAGCGTGTAGACCACATTACACCCCGTGTATCTCACATTACACCGTGTATTCCACATTGCACATCCTGTATCCCACATTACACACCGTGTATAACACATTACACACTGTGTATCCCACATTACACACCACGTGTATCCCACATTAAACACCGTGTATTCGACGTTACACACCATGTATACCACATTACACGCCGTGTATCTCACATAACACACCCCATGTATACCACATTATACACCATGTATCCCACATTACACACCGTGTGTCCCACATTACGCACCGAGTATCCCACATTACACACCGTGTATCCCACATTACACCATGTATCCCACATTCCCACTGTTTATTCCACATTACACCGTGTATCCCACATTACACACCGTGTATCCCACATTACACAACGTGTATCCCAAATTTCACACCGCCAATCCCACATTACTCCATCTACCCCACATTAAACCCCGTGTATCCCACGTTACACATCATGTATCCAACGTTACACGCCGTGTATCCCACATTACACACCGAGTATCCCAAATTTCACACCGTTTATCCCACATTACACCCTGTGTATCCCACATTACACCCTGTGTATCCTACGTTACACCCCGTATATCCTACATTACACAACTTGTATACCACATTACACAACTTGTATCCCACATTACACACCATGTATCCCACATTACACCGTGTATCCCACATTACACACCGCATAGCCCACATCACACACCGCGTATACCACATTACACCCCGCGTATCTCACATTACACCCCTTGTATCACACATTGCAACGTGTATCCCACATTACACCGTGTATCCCACATTACACACCCTGTATCCCACATTACACCGTGTATCCCACGTTACACTCCGTGTATCTCACATTACACACCGTGCATCCCACATTACACATCCTGTATCCCACATTACACATCGTCTATCCCACATTACACCGTGTATCCCACATTACACACCGTGTATCCCACATTACTCACCGAATATCCAACATTACACCGTGTATCCCACGTTACACTCCGTGTATCTCACATTACACACCGTGCATCCCGCATTACACATCCTGTATCCCACATTACACATCGTCTATCCCACTTAACACCGTGTATCCCACATTACACCGTGTATCCCACATTACGCACCGTGTATCCCACATTACACTGTGTATCCCACATTCCCACTGTTTATCCCACAATGCACCATGTATCCCACATTACACATCGTGTAGCCCACATTACTCACCGAGTATCCCAAATTTCACACCGTTTATCCCACATTATACCCTGTGTATCCTACATTACACCCTGTGTATCCTACGTTACACCCTGTATATCCCACATTACACACCATGTATCCCACATTACACTGTGTATCCCACATTGCACACCGCGTATCCCACATTACACACTGTGTATACCACATTACACACCGTTTATCCCACATTGCAACCCGTGTATCCCAAATTGCAACGTGTATCCCACATTACATACCGTGTATCCCACATTACACCGTGTATCCCACATTACACACCGCATATACCACATTACACACCGTGTATCCCACATTACACCCCATGTATCCCACATTGCAACGTGTATCCCACATTACACCATGTATCCCACATTACACCATGTATCCCACATTAAACACCGTGTATCACACATTACACTCCATGTATCTCACATTACAAACCGTGTATCCCACATTAAACACCGTGTATACCACATTACACCCCGTGTATCTCACATTACACCCCGTGTATCCCACATTGCAATGTGTATCCCAAATTACACCATGTATCCCACATTAAACACCGTGTATCACACATTACACACCGTGTATCCCACATTACACACCCTGTATCCCACATTACACACCGCATATCCCACATTACACACCGCATATCCCACATTACACTGTGTATCACACATTACACACCGTGTATCCCACATTACACCGTGTATCCCACATTACACACCGTGTATCCCACATTACTCACCGAGTATCTAACATTACACACCGTGTATACCAAATTTCACATGAGTATCCCAAATTTCACACCGAGTATCCCACATTACACACCGTGTATCCCACATGACACCGTGTATACCACATTACACACCGTTTATCTCACATTACACCCTCTGTATCCCACGTTACACCCCGTGTATCCCACATTACACCCCGTGTATCCTACATTACATACCGAGTATCCCACATTACACACCGTGTATCCCACATTACACCGTGTATACCACATTACACACCGTTTATCCCACATTGCAACCTGTGTATCCCACATTACACACTGTGCATCCCACATTACACACCATGTATCCCACATTACACACCATGTATCCCACATTACACACCGCATATACCACATTTCACACCGTGTATACCACATTAACCCCGTGTATCTCACATTACACCCCGTGTGTCCCACATTGCAACGTGTATCCCACATTACACCGTGTATCCCACATTACTCACCGAGTATCCAACATTACACCGCGTGTATCCCACATTACACCCTGCATATCCCACATTACACTCCGTGTATACCACATTACACCCCGTGTATCCCACATTACTCACCGAGTATCCAACATTACACCCCGTGTATCCCACATTACACCCCGCATATCCCACATTACACTCCGTGTATACCACATTACACCCCGTGTATCCCACATTACTCAGCGAGTATCCAACATTACACCCCGTGTATCCCACATTACACCCCGCATATCCCACATTATACTCCGTGTATACCACATTACACCCCGTGTATCCCATATTGCAATGTGTATCCCACATGACACCGTGTAACCCACATTACACACCGTGTATCCCACATGACACCGTGTATACCACATTACATACTGTTTATCCCACATTACTCACTGAGTATCCAACATTACACACCGTGTATCCCAAATTTCACACCGAGTATCCCAAATTTCATACCGAGAATCCCACATTACACACCGTTTATCCCACATGACACCGTGTATCCCACATTACACACCGTGTATCCCACATGACACCGTGTATACCACATTACACACCGTTTATCCCACATTACACCCTGTGTATCCCACGTTACACACCGTGTATCCCACATTACACCCCGTGTATCGCATATTACACACCGTGTATCGCACATTACACCGTGTATCCCACATTACGCACCGCATATCCCACATTACACAGCGTGTATACCACATTACACCCCGTGTATCTCACATTACACCCCGTGTATCCCACATTGCAACGTGTATCCCACATTACACCTTGTATCTCACATTACACCATGTATTCCACATTACACATCCTGTATCCCACATTACACACTGTGTATAACACATTACACACCATGTATCCCACATTACACACCACGTGTATCCCACATTAAACCCCGTGTATCCGACGTTACACACCATGTATACCACATTACACGCCGTGTATCTCACATAACACACCCCATGTATACCACATTATACACCGTGTATCCCACATTACACACCGAGTATCCCACATTACGCACCAAGTATCCCACATTACGCACCGTATATCCCACATTACGCACCGAGTGTCCCACATTACGCACCGTGTATCCCACATTACACAGTGTATCCCACATTCCCACTGTTTGTCCCACATTACACCGTGTATCCCACATTACACACCATGTATCCTACATTACTCACCGAGTATCCAACATTACACAACGTGTATCCCAAATTTCACACCGAGTATCCCAAATTTCACACCGAGTATCCCACATTACACACCGTTTATCCCACATTACACACCGTTTATCCCACATTACACTCTGTGTATCCCACATTACACCCTGTGTATCCTACGTTACAACCTGTGTATCCCACATTACACCCCGTGTATCCTACATTACACACTGAGTATCCCACATTACGGCCGTGTATCCCACATTACACATCGTGTATCCCACATTACACACCATTTATCCCACATTACACCCTGTGTATCCCAAGTTACACCCCATGTATACCACATTATACACCGTGTATCCCACATTACAACGTGTATTCCACATTACACACCGTGTATCCACATTACACACCGTGTATCCCACATTACACCCTGTGTATCCCACATTGCAACGTGTATCCCACATTACACCATGTATCCCACAATACACCGTGTATGCCACAGTACACACCCTGTATCCCACATTACATCCCATATACCACATGACACACCGTTTAACTCACATTACACCCTGTGCATCCCACGTTACACCGTGTATCCCACATTCCCACTGTTTATCCCATATTACACCGTCTATCCCACATTACACACCGTGTATCCTACATTACACACCGAGTATCGCACGTTACACACCGTGTATCCGACATTACACACCGAGTATCGCACGTTACACACCGTGTATCCTACATTACACACCGAGTATTGCACATTACACACCGTGTATCCCATATTACACCATGTATACCACATTACACCCCGTGTATCTCACATTACACCCGTGTATCCCACATTGCAATGTGTATCCCACATGACACCGTGTATCCCACATTCCCACTGTTTATCCCACATTACACCATGTATCACACATTACACACCGTGTATCCCACATTACTCACCGAGTATCCAACATTACACACCGTGTATACCAAATTTCACACGAGTATCCCAAATTTCACACCGAGTATCCCACATTACACACCGTGTATCCCACATGACACCCTGTATACCACATTACACACCGTTTATCCCACATTACACTCTGTATATCCCACGTTACACCTGTGTATCCCATGTTACACCCCGTGTATCCAACATTACACACCGTGTATCCCACATTATATAACGTGTATCCTACATTACACACCATGTATCCCACATTACACCGTGTATCCCACATTACACACCGTGTATACCACATTACACACCGTGTATCTCACATTACACCCCGTGTATCCCACATTGCAAATCTATCCCACATTACGCCGTGTATCCCACATTACAACATGTATCCCACATTACACACTCTGTATCCCGCATTACACCCTGTGTATCCTACGTTACAACCTGTGTATCTCACATTACACCCCGTGTATCCTACATTACACACTGAGTATCCCACATTACAGCCGTGTATCCCACATTACACCCCGCATATCCCACATTACACACCGTGTATCCCACATTACACCCCGTGTATCCCACATTGCAACGTGTATCCCACATTACACCATGTATCCCACATTACACCGTGTATCCCACATTACACTCCGTGTATCTCACATTACACACCTGTATCCCACATTACACTCCGTGTACCCAAATTATACCGTGTATCCCACATTACACCGTGTATCCCACAGTACACACGCTGTATTCCACATTAAACACCGTGTATCCCACATTACACCGTGTATACCACATTACATACCGTTTATCCCACATTACTCACCGAGTATCCAACATTACACACCGTGTATCCCAAATTTCACACCGAGTATCCCAAATTTCATACCGAGTATCCCACATTACACACCGTGTATCCCAAATTTCACACCGAGTATCCCAAATTTCATACCGAGAATCCCACATTACACACCGTTTATCCCACATGACACCGTGTATCCCACATTACACACCGTGTATCCCACATGACACCGGGTATACCACATTACACACCGTTTATCCCACATTACACCCTGTGTATCCCACGTTACACACCGTGTATCCCACATTACACCCCGTGTATCCTACATTACACATCGTGTATCGCACATTACACAACGTGTATCCCACATTACACACCATGTATCCCACATTACACCGTGTATCCCACATTACACACCGCATATCCCACATTACACAGCGTGTAGACCACATTACACCCCGTGTATCTCACATTACACCGTGTATTCCACATTACACATCCTGTATCCCACATTACACACCGTGTATAACACATTACACACCGTGTATCCCACATTACACACCACGTGTATCCCACATTAAACACCGTGTATTCGACGTTACACACCATGTATACCACATTACACGCCGTGTATCTCACATAACACACCCCATGTATACCACATTATACACCATGTATCCCACATTACACACCGTGTATCCCACATTACGCACCGAGTATCCCACATTACGCACCGTGTATCCCACATTACACCATGTATCCCACATTCCCACTGTTTATTCCACATTACACCGTGTATCCCACATTACTCACTGAGTATCCAACATTATACATTGTATCCCAAATTTCACACCGCCAATCCCACATTACTCCATCTATCCCACATTAAACCCCGTGTATCCCACGTTACACATCATGTATCCAACGTTACACGCCGTGTATCCCACATTACACACCGAGTATCCCACATTACGCACCGTGTATCCCACATTACACCGTGTATCCCACATTACACATCGTGTAGCCCACATTACTCACCGAGTATCCCAAATTTCACACCGTTTATCCCACATTACACCCTGTGTATCCCACATTACACCCTGTGTATCCTACGTTACACCCCGTATATCCTACATTACACAACTTGTATACCACATTACACAACTTGTATCCCACATTACACACCATGTATCCCACATTACACCGTGTATCCTACATTACACACCGCATAGCCCACATCACACACCGCGTATACCACATTACACCCTGCATATCTCACATTACACCCCTCGTATCACACATTGCAACGTGTATCCCACATTACACCGTGTATCCCACATTACACACCCTGTATCCCACATTACGCACCGTGTATAACGCATTACACACCGTGTATCCATTACACACCACATATCCCACATTACACGTGTATACCACATTACACACCGTGTATCCCACATTACACCGTGTATCCCACATTATACATCCTGTATCCCACAATAAACACCGTGTATCCCACATTAAACGCCGTGTATCCCACATTAAACGCCGTGTATCCCACATTAAACGCAGTGTATCCCATGTTACACACCATGTATCCCATATTACACGCCATGTATCTCACATAACACACCCCATGTATACCACATTATACACCGTGTATCCCACATTACACACCGTGTATCCCACATTACACCGTGTATCCCACATTACACACCGTGTATCCTACATTACTCACCGAATATCCAACATTACACCGTGTATCCCACGTTACACTCCGTGTATCTCAAATTACACACCGTGCATCCCACATTACACATCCTGTATCCCACATTACACATCGTCTATCCCACATTACACCGTGTATCCCACATTACACCGTGTATCCTACATTACACACCGCATAGCCCACATCACACACCGCGTATACCACATTACACCCCGCGTATCTCACATTACACCCCTTGTATCACACATTGCAACGTGTATCCCACATTACACCGTGTATCCCACATTACACACCCTGTATCCCACATTACACACCGTGTATAACGCATTACACACCGTGTATCCATTACACACCACATATCCCACATTACACAACGTGTATACCACATTACACACCGTGTATCCCACATTACACCGTGTATCCCACATTATACATCCTGTATCCCACAATAAACACCGTGTATCCCACATTAAACGCCGTGTATCCCACATTAAACGCCGTGTATCCCACATTAAACGCAGTGTATCCCATGTTACACACCATGTATCCCATATTACACGCCATGTATCTCACATAACACACCCCATGTATACCACATTATACACCGTGTATCCCACATTACACACCGTGTATCCCACATTACACCGTGTATCCCACATTACACACCGTGTATCCTACATTACTCACCGAATATCCAACATTACACTGTGTATCCTACGTTACACTCCGTGTATCTCACATTACACACCGTGCATCCCACATTACACATCCTGTATCCCACATTACACATCGTCTATCCCACATTACACCGTGTATCCCACATTACACACCGTGTATCCCACATTACTCACCGAATATCCAACATTACACCGTGTATCCCACGTTACACTCCGTGTATCTCACATTACACACCGTGCATCCCACATTACACATCCTGTATCCCACATTACACATCGTCTATCCCACTTAACACCGTGTATCCCACATTACACCGTGTATCCCACATTCCCACTGTTTATCCCACAATGCACCATGTATCCCACATTACACATCATGTAGCCCACATTACTCACCGAGTATCCCAAATTTCACACCGTTTATCCCACATTATACCCTGTGTATCCCACATTACACCCTGTGTATCCTACGTTACACCCTGTATATCCCACATTACACACCATGTATCCCACATTACACTGTGTATCCCACATTACACACCACGTATCCCACATTACACACTGTGTATACCACATTACACACCGCGTAGCTCACATTACACCCCGTGTATCCCACATTGCAACGTGTATCCCACATTACACCGTGTATCCCACATTACACACCCTGTATCCCACTTTACACACCGTGTATAACGCATTACACACCGTGTATCCCACATTACACACCACATATCCCACATTACACACCGTGTATCCCACATTACACCCCGTGTATCCCACATTACACCCCGTGTATCCCACATTACACATCGTGTATCCCACAATAAACACCGTGTATCCCACATTAAACCCCGTGTATCTCACATAACACACGCCATGTATACCACATTATACACCGTGTATCCCACGTTACATACCGTGTATCCCACATTACACACCGTGCATCCCACATTACACACCCTGTATCCCACATTACACATCGTCTATCCCACTTAACACCGTGTATCCTACATTACACACCGCGTATCCCACATTACACACCACATATCCCACATTACACACCGTGTATCCCACATTACACCCCGTGTATCCCACATTACACCCCGTGTATCCCACATTACACATCGTGTATCCCACAATAAACACCGTGTATCCCACATTAAACCCCGTGTATCTCACATAACACACGCCATGTATACCACATTATACACCGTGTATCCCACGTTACATACCGTGTATCCCACATTACACACCGTGCATCCCACATTACACACCCTGTATCCCACATTACACATCGTCTATCCCACTTAACACCGTGTATCCTACATTACACACCGCGTATCCCACATTACACACCGTGTATACCACATTACACACCGTGTATCCCACATTACACCCCGTGTATCCCACATTGCAACGTGTATCCCACATTACACCGTGTATCCCACATTACACATCCTGTATCCCACAATAAACACCGTGTATCCCACTTTAAGCCCCGTGTATCTCACATAACACACCCCATGTATACCACATTATACACCGTGTATCCCACGTTACATACCGTGTATCCCACATTACACACCGTTTATCCCACATTACACATCGTGTATCCCACAATAAACACCGTGTATCCCACATTAAACCCCGTGTATCTCACATAACACACGCCATGTATACCACATTATACACCGTGTATCCCACGTTACATACCGTGTATCCCACATTACACCGTGCATCCCACATTACACCGTGCATCCCACATTACACACCCTGTATCCCACATTACACATCGTCTATCCCACTTAACACCGTGTATCCCACATTACACACCGCGTATCCCACATTACACACCGTGTATACCACATTACACACCGCGTATACCACATTACACCCCGTGTATCCCATATTACACCCCGTGTATCCCACATTGCAACGTGTATCCCACATTACACCGTGTATCCCATATTACACCGTGCATCCCACATTACACACCCTGTATCCCACATTACACATCGTCTATTCCACTTAACACCGTTTATTCCACATTACACCGTGTATCCCACATTACACACTGAGTATACCACATTACACTCTGTGTATCTCACATTACACACCATGTATCCCACATTACGCCGTGTATCCCACATTACACCCTGTGTATCCCAACATTGCACCGCGTATCCCACATTCCCACTGTGTATCCCACATTAAACACCGTGTATCCCACATTACACACCACATATCCCACATTACACAACGCGTATACCACATTACACAACGCGTATGCCACATTACACACCGTGTATCCCACATTACACCGTGTATACCACATTACACACCAGTTATCCCACATTACACCCTATGTATCCCATAATACACCCTGTTTATCCCCCGTTACACCCCGTGTATCCCACATTACACCGTGCATCCCACATTACACACCCTGTATCCCACATTACACATCGTCTATCCCACTTAACACCGTGTATCCCACATTACACACCGTGTATACCACATTACACACCGCGTATACCACATTACACCCCGTGTATCCCACATTACACCCCGTGTATCCCACATTGCAACGTGTATCCCACATTACACCGTGTATCCCACATTACACATCCTGTATCCCACAATAAACACCATGTATCTCACTTTAAGCCCCGTGTATCTCACATAACACACCCCATGTATACCACATTATACACCGTGTATCCCACGTTACATACCGTGTATCCCACATTACACACCGTGTATCCCCCGTTACACCCCGTGTATCCCACATTACACCGTGCATCCCACATTACACACCCTGTATCCCACATTACACATCGTCTATCCCACTTAACACCGTGTATCCCACATTACACACCGTGTATCCCACATTACACACTATGTATACCACATTACACACCGCGTATACCACATTACACCCCGTGTATCCCATATTACACATCGTGTATCCCACATTGCAACGTGTATCCCACATTACACCGTGTATCCCATATTACACCTTGCATCCCACATTACACACCCTGTATCCCACATTACACAACGTCTATTCCACTGAACACCGTTTATTCCTCATTACACCGTGTATCCCACATTACACACCGAGTATACCACATTACACTCTGTGTATCTCACATTACACACCGTGTATCCCACATTGCAACGTGTATCCCACATTACACTCCGTGTATCCCACATTACACTCTGTGTATCACACATTACACACCGTGTATCCCACATTACGCCGTGTATCCCACATTACACCCTGTGTATCCCAACATTGCACCGCGTATCCCACATTCCCACTGTGTATCCCACATTATACACCGTGTATCCCACGTTACATACCGTGTATCCCACATTACACACCGTGCATCCCACATTACACACCCTGTATCCCACATTACACATCGTCTATCCCACTTAACACCGTGTATCCTACATTACACACCGCGTATCCCACATTACACACCGTGTATACCACATTACACACCGTGTATCCCACATTACACCCCGTGTATCCCACATTGCAACGTGTATCCCACATTACACCGTGTATCCCACATTACACATCCTGTATCCCACAATAAACACCGTGTATCCCACTTTAAGCCCCGTGTATCTCACATAACACACCCCATGTATACCACATTATACACCGTGTATCCCACGTTACATACCGTGTATCCCACATTACACACCGTTTATCCCACATTACACATCGTGTATCCCACAATAAACACCGTGTATCCCACATTAAACCCCGTGTATCTCACATAACACACGCCATGTATACCACATTATACACCGTGTATCCCACGTTACATACCGTGTATCCCACATTACACCGTGCATCCCACATTACACCGTGCATCCCACATTACACACCCTGTATCCCACATTACACATCGTCTATCCCACTTAACACCGTGTATCCCACATTACACACCGCGTATCCCACATTACACACCGTGTATACCACATTACACACCGCGTATACCACATTACACCCCGTGTATCCCATATTACACCCTGTGTATCCCACATTGCAACGTGTATCCCACATTACACCGTGTATCCCATATTACACCGTGCATCCCACATTACACACCCTGTATCCCACATTACACATCGTCTATTCCACTTAACACCGTTTATTCCACATTACACCGTGTATCCCACATTACACACTGAGTATACCACATTACACTCTGTGTATCTCACATTACACACCATGTATCCCACATTACGCCGTGTATCCCACATTACACCCTGTGTATCCCAACATTGCACCGCGTATCCCACATTCCCACTGTGTATCCCACATTAAACACCGTGTATCCCACATTACACACCACATATCCCACATTACACAACGCGTATACCACATTACACAACGCGTATGCCACATTACACACCGTGTATCCCACATTACACCGTGTATACCACATTACACACCAGTTATCCCACATTACACCCTATGTATCCCATAATACACCCTGTTTATCCCCCGTTACACCCCGTGTATCCCACATTACACCGTGCATCCCACATTACACACCCTGTATCCCACATTACACATCGTCTATCCCACTTAACACCGTGTATCCCACATTACACACCGTGTATACCACATTACACACCGCGTATACCACATTACACCCCGTGTATCCCACATTACACCCCGTGTATCCCACATTGCAACGTGTATCCCACATTACACCGTGTATCCCACATTACACATCCTGTATCCCACAATAAACACCATGTATCTCACTTTAAGCCCCGTGTATCTCACATAACACACCCCATGTATACCACATTATACACCGTGTATCCCACGTTACATACCGTGTATCCCACATTACACACCGTGTATCCCCCGTTACACCCCGTGTATCCCACATTACACCGTGCATCCCACATTACACACCCTGTATCCCACATTACACATCGTCTATCCCACTTAACACCGTGTATCCCACATTACACACCGTGTATCCCACATTACACACTATGTATACCACATTACACACCGCGTATACCACATTACACCCCGTGTATCCCATATTACACCCCGTGTATCCCACATTGCAACGTGTATCCCACATTACACCGTGTATCCCATATTACACCTTGCATCCCACATTACACACCCTGTATCCCACATTACACATCGTCTATTCCACTGAACACCGTTTATTCCTCATTACACCGTGTATCCCACATTACACACCGAGTATACCACATTACACTCTGTGTATCTCACATTACACACCGTGTATCCCACATTGCAACGTGTATCCCACATTACACTCCGTGTATCCCACATTACACACCGTGTATCCCACATTACGCCGTGTATCCCACATTACACCCTGTGTATCCCAACATTGCACCGCGTATCCCACATTCCCACTGTGTATCCCACATTAAACACCGTGTATCCCACATTACACATCACATATCCCACATTACACAACGCGTATACCACATTACACACCGTGTATCCCACATTACACCGTGTATACCACATTACACACCAGTTATCCCACATTACACCCTATGTATCCCATAATACACCCTGTTTATCCCCCGTTACACCCCTTGTATCCCACATTACACCCCTTATATCCCACATTACACACCGTGTATCCCACATTAAACACCGTGTATCCCACATTACACTCCGTGTATCTCACATTACACACTGTGTAACTCACATTACACACCACATATCCCACATTACACAACGTGTATACCACATTACACACCGTTTATCCCACATTACACCCGGTGTATCCCACGTTACACACCGTGTATCCCACATTACACCCCGTGTATCGCACATTACACACCGTGTATCGCACATTACACCGTGTATCCCACATTACGCACCGCATATCCCACATTACACAGCGTGTATACCACATTACACCCCGTGTATCTCACATTACACCCCGTGTATCCCACATTGCAACGTGTATCCCACATTACACCTTGTATCCCACATTACACCATGTATTCCACATTACACATCCCGTATCCCACATTACACACTGTGTATAACACATTACACACCATGTATCCCACATTACACACCACGTGTATCCCACATTAAACCCCGTGTATCTGACGTTACACACCATGTATACCACATTACACGCCGTGTATCTCACATAACACACCCCATGTATACCATATTATACAACGTGTATCCCACATTACGCACCGAGTATCCCACATTACGCACCAAGTATCCCACATTACGCACCGTATATCCCACATTACGCACCGAGTGTCCCACATTACGCACCGTGTATCCCACATTACACCGTGTATCCCACATTCCCACTGTTTATCCCACATTACACCGTGTATCCCACATTACACACCATGTATCCCACATTACTCACCGAGTATCCAACATTCCACAACGTGTATTCCAAATTTCACACCGAGTATCACAAATTTCACACCGAGTATCCCACATTACACACCGTTTATCCCACATTACACACCGTTTATCCCACATTACACTCTGTGTATCCCACATTACACCCTGTGTATCCTACGTTACAACCTGTGTATCCCACATTACACCCTGAGTATCCCACATTACAGCCGTGTATCCCACATTACACATCGTGTATCCCACATTACACACCATTTATCCCACATTACACCCTGTGTATCCCAAATTACACCCCATGTATACCACATTATACACCGTGTATCCCACATTACAACGTGTATCCCACATTACACACCGTGTATTCCACATTACACACCGTGTATCCACATTACACACCGTTTATACCACATTACACCCCGTGTATCCCACATTGCAACGTGTATCCCACATTACACCATGTATCCCACATTACACCGTGTATCCCACAGTACACACTCTGTATCCCACATTACATCCCATATACCACATGACACACCGTTTAACCCACATTACACCCTGTGCATCCCACGTTACACCGTGTATCCCACATTCCCACTGTTTATCCCATATTACACCGTCTATCCCACATTACACACCGTGTATCCTACATTACACACCGAGTATCGCACGTTACACACCGTGTATCCTGCATTACACACCGAGTATTGCACATTACACACCGTGTATCCCATATTACACCATGTATACCACATTACACCCCGTGTATCTCACATTACACCCCGTGTATCCCACATTGCAATGTGTATCCCACATGACACCGTGTAACGCACATTACACACCGTGTATCCCACATGACACCGTGCATACCACATTACATACCGTTTATCCCACATTACTCACCGAGTATCCCACATTACACACCGTGTATCCCAAATTTCACACCGAGTATCCCAAATTTCATACCGAGAATCCCACATTACACACCGTTTATCCCACATGACACCGTGTATCCCACATTACACACCGTGTATCCCAGATGACACCTTGTATACCACATTACACACCGTTTATCCCACATTACACCGTGTATCCCACATTACACACCGTGTATCCCACATTACACCGTGTCTCCCACATTCCCACTGTTTATCCCACATTACACCGTGTATCGCACATTACACACCGTGTATCCCACATTACTCACCGAGTATCCAACATTACACACCGTGTATACCAAATTTCACACGAGTATCCCAAATTTCACACCGAGTATCCCACATTACACATCGTGTATCCCACATGACACCCTGTATACCACATTACACACCGTTTATCCCACATTACACTCTGTATATCCCACGTTACACCTGTGTATCCCATGTTACACCCCGCGTATCCAACATTACACACCGTGTATCCCACATTATATAACGTGTATCCTACATTACACACCATGTATCCCACATTACACCGTGTATCCCACATTACACACCGTGTATCTCACATTACACCCCGTGTATCCCACATTGCAAATCTATCCCACATTACGCCGTGTATCCCACATTACAACATGTATCCCACATTACACACTCTGTATCCCACATTACACCCTGTGTATCCCACATTACACCCTGTGTATCCTACATTACACACTGAGTATCCCACATTACAGCCGTGTGTCCCACATTACACCCCGCATATCCCACATTACACACCGTGTATCCCACATTACACCCCGTGTATCCCACATTGCAACGTGTATTCCACATTACACCATGTATCCCACATTACACCGTGTATCCCACATTAAACACCGTGTATCCCACATTACACTCCGTGTATCTCACATTACACACCTGTATCCCACATTACACTCCGTGTACCCAAATTATACCGTGTATCCCACATTACACCGTGTATCCCACAGTACACACGCTGTATTCCACATTAAACACCGTGTATCCCACATTACACTCCGTGTATACCACATTACATACCGTTTATCCCACATTACTCACCGAGTATCCCACATTACACACCGTGTATCCCAAATTTCACACCGAGCATCCCAAATTTCATACCGAGAATCCCACATTACACACCGTTTATCCCACATGACACCGTGTATCCCACATTACACACCGTGTATCCCACATGACACCGGGTATACCACATTACACACCGTTTATCCCACATTACACCCTGTGTATCCCACGTTACACACCGTGTATCCCACATTACACCCCGTGTATCCTACATTACACATCGTGTATCGCACATTACACAACGTGTATTCCACATTACACACCATGTATCCCACATTACACCGTGTATCCCACATTATACACCGCATATCCCACATTACACAGCGTGTAGACCACATTACACCCCGTGTATCTCACATTACACCGTGTATTCCACATTACACATCCTGTATCCCACATTACACACCGTGTATAACACATTACACACCGTGTATCCCACATTACACACCACGTGTATCCCACATTAAACCCCGTGTATCCGACGTTACACACCATGTATACCACATTACACGCCGTGTATCTCACATAACACACCCAATGTATACCACATTATACACCATGTATCCCACATTATGCACCGTGTATCCCACATTACGCACCGAGTATCCCACATTACGCACCGTGTATCCCACATTACACATCCTGTATCCCACATTCCCACTGTTTATCCCACATTACACCGTGTATCCCACATTACACACTGTGTATCCCACATTACTCACCGAGTATCCAACATTACACAACGTGTATCCCAAATTTCACACCGCCTATCCCACATTACTCCATCTATCCCACATTAAACCCCGTGTATCCCACGTTACACATCATGTATCCAACGTTACACGCCGTGTATCCCACATTACACACCGAGTATCCCACATTACGCACCGTGTATCCCACATTATACCGTGTATCCCACATTCCCACTGTTTATCCCACATTACACCGTGTATCCCACATTACACATTGTGTAGCCCACATTACTCACCGAGTATCCCAAATTTCACACCGTTTATCCCACATTACACCCTGTGTATCCCACATTACACCCTGTGTATCCTACGTTACACCCCGTGTATCCTACATTACACAACTTGTATACCACATTACACAACTTGTATCCCACATTACACACCATGTATCCCACATTACACCGTGTATCCCACATTACACACCGCATAGCCCACATCACACACCGCGTATACCACATTACACCCCGCGTATCTCACATTACACCCCTTGTATCACACATTGCAACGTGTATCCCACATTACACCGTGTATCCCACATTACACACCCTGTATCCCACATTACACCGTGTATCCCACATTACACATCCTGTATCCCACAATAAACACCGTGTATCCCACATTAAACGCCGTGTATCCCACATTAAACGCTGTGTATCCCACATTAAACGCAGTGTATCCCATGTTACACACCGTGTATCCCACATTACACACCGTGTATCCCACATTACACCGTGTATCCCACATTACACACCGTGTATCCCACATTACTCACCGAATATCCAACATTACACCGTGTATCCCACGTTACACTCCGTGTATCTCACTTTACGCACCGTGCATCCCATATTACACATCCTGTATCCCACATTACACATCGTCTATCCCACATTACACCGTGTATCCCACATTACACACCGTGTATCCCACATTACTCACCGAATATCCAACATTACACCGTGTATCCCACGTTACACTCCGTGTATCTCACTTTACGCACCGTGCATCCCATATTACACACCCTGTATCCCACATTACACATCGTCTATCCCACATTACACCGTGTATCCCACATTACACCGTGTATCCTACATTACGCACCGTGTATCCCACATTACACCGTGTATCCCACATTCCCACTGTTTATCCCACAATGCACCATGTATCCCACATTACACATCGTGTAGCCCACATTACTCACCGAGTATCCCAAATTTCACACCGTTTATCCCACATTATACCCTGTGTATCCCACATTACACCCTGTGTATCCTACGTTACACCCTGTATATCCCACATTACACACCATGTATCCCACATTACACTGTGTATCCCACATTACACACCATGTATCCCACATTACACCGTGCATCCCACATTACACACCCTGTATCCCACATTACACATCGTCTATCCCACTTAACACCGTGTATCCTACATTACACACCGCGTATCCCACATTACACACCGTGTATACCACATTACACACCGCGTATACCACATTACACCCCGTGTATCCCACATTACACCCCGTGTATCCCACATTGCAACGTGTATCCCACATTACACCGTGTATCCCACATTACACCCCTTGTATCCCACATTACACATCCTGTATCCCACAATAAACACCGTATATCCCACTTTAAGCCCCGTGTATCTCACATAACACACCCCATGTATACCACATTATACACCGTGTATCCCACGTTACACCCCTTGTATCCCACATTACACATCCTGTATCCCACAATAAACACCGTATATCCCACTTTAAGCCCCGTGTATCTCACATAACACACCCCATGTATCCCACATTACACACCGTGTATCCCACATTACACCGTGTATCCCACATTACACCGTGCATCCCACATTACACCATGCACCCCACATTACACACCCTGTATCCCACATTACACATCGTCTATCCCACTTAACACCGTGTATCCCACATTACACACCGCGTATCCCACATTACACACCGTGTATACCACATTACACACCGCGTATACCACATTACACCCCGTGAATCCCATATTACACCCCGTGTATCCCACATTGCAACGTGTATCCCACATTACACCGTGTATCCCATATTACACCGTGCATCCCACATTACACACCCTGTATCCCACATTACACATCGTCTATTCCACTTAACACCGTTTATTCCACATTACACCGTGTATCCCACATTACACACCGAGTATACCACATTACACTCTGTGTATCTCACATTACACACCGTGTATCCCACATTGCAACGTGTATCCCACATTACACTCTGTGTATCCCACATTACACTCTGTGTATCTCACATTACACACCGTGTATCCCACATTACGCCGTGTATCCCACATTACACCCTGTGTATCCCAACATTGCACCGCGTATCCCACATTCCCACTGTGTATCCCATATTACACACCGTGTATCCCACATTACACCGTGTATACCACATTACACACCAGTTATCCTACATTACACCCTATGTATCCCATAATACACCCTGTTTATCCCCCGTTACACCCCTTGTATCCCACATTACACCCCTTATATCCCACATTACACACCGTGTATCCCACATTAAACACCGTGTATCCCACATTACACTCCATGTATCTCACATTACACACTGTGTAACCCACATTACACACCACATATCGCACATTACACAACGTGTATACCACATTACACACCGTTTATCCCACATGACACCGTGTATCCCACGTTACACCCCGTGTATCCTACATTACACACGTCGTATCCCACATTACACACCGTTTATCCCACATTACACCCTGTGTATCCCACATTACACACCGCGTATCCCACATTACACACCGCGTATCCCACATTACACAAAGTGTATCCCACATTACACACCGCGTATCCCACATTACACACCGCGTATCCCACATTACACAAAGTGTATACCACATTACACACCGTGTATCTCACATTACACACCGTGTATCCCACATTACACCGTGTATCCCACATTACACCGTGTATCCCACATTACACTCCGTGTATCTCACATTACACACCGTGTATCCCACATTACACACCGCGTATCCCACATTACACCCCGTGTATCTCACATTACACCCCGTGTATCCCACATTACACCATGTATCCCACATTACACACCCTGTATCCCACATTACACACCGTACATCCTACATTACACACCGTACATCCCACATTACTCTTCGTGTATCCCACATTACACACCCTGTATCCCACATTAAACACCGTGTATCTCACATTACACACCGTGTATCCCACATTAAACCCTGTGTATCCCACGTTACACACCATGTATCCCACATTACACGCCGTGTATCTCACATAACATACCCCATGTATACCACATTATGCACCATGTATCCCACATTACACACCCTTTATCCCACATTAAACACTGTGTATCCCACAATACACTCCGTGTATCTCACATTACACATCCTACATTACACCCCGTGTATCCTACATTACACCCTGTGTATCTCACATTGCACACCGTTTATCCCACATTACACCCTGTGTATCCCACGTTACACCCTGTGTATCCAACATTACACACATCGTATCTCACATTACACAATGTGTATCCCACATTACACTGTGTATCCCACATTACACCGTGTATCCCACATTACACACCATGTAACCCACATTACACACCATGTAACCCACATTACACACCGTGTATCCCACATTACACACCGTGTATCCCACATTACACACCACATATCCCACATTACACACCGTGTATACCACATTACACACCGTTTATCCCACATTACACCGTGTATCCCACATTACACACCGTGTATCCCACATTACACCGTGTCTCCCACATTCCCACTGTTTATCCCACATTACACCGTGTATCGCACATTACACACCGTGTATCCCACATTACTCACCGAGTATCCAACATTACACACCGTGTATACCAAATTTCACACGAGTATCCCAAATTTCACACCGAGTATCCCACATTACACATCGTGTATCCCACATGACACCCTGTATACCACATTACACACCGTTTATCCCACATTACACTCTGTATATCCCACGTTACACCTGTGTATCCCATGTTACACCCCGCGTATCCAACATTACACACCGTGTATCCCACATTATATAACGTGTATCCTACATTACACACCATGTATCCCACATTACACCGTGTATCCCACATTACACACCGTGTATCTCACATTACACCCCGTGTATCCCACATTGCAAATCTATCCCACATTACGCCGTGTATCCCACATTACAACATGTATCCCACATTACACACTCTGTATCCCACATTACACCCTGTGTATCCCACATTACACCCTGTGTATCCTACATTACACACTGAGTATCCCACATTACAGCCGTGTGTCCCACATTACACCCCGCATATCCCACATTACACACCGTGTATCCCACATTACACCCCGTGTATCCCACATTGCAACGTGTATTCCACATTACACCATGTATCCCACATTACACCGTGTATCCCACATTAAACACCGTGTATCCCACATTACACTCCGTGTATCTCACATTACACACCTGTATCCCACATTACACTCCGTGTACCCAAATTATACCGTGTATCCCACATTACACCGTGTATCCCACAGTACACACGCTGTATTCCACATTAAACACCGTGTATCCCACATTACACTCCGTGTATACCACATTACATACCGTTTATCCCACATTACTCACCGAGTATCCCACATTACACACCGTGTATCCCAAATTTCACACCGAGCATCCCAAATTTCATACCGAGAATCCCACATTACACACCGTTTATCCCACATGACACCGTGTATCCCACATTACACACCGTGTATCCCACATGACACCGGGTATACCACATTACACACCGTTTATCCCACATTACACCCTGTGTATCCCACGTTACACACCGTGTATCCCACATTACACCCCGTGTATCCTACATTACACATCGTGTATCGCACATTACACAACGTGTATTCCACATTACACACCATGTATCCCACATTACACCGTGTATCCCACATTATACACCGCATATCCCACATTACACAGCGTGTAGACCACATTACACCCCGTGTATCTCACATTACACCGTGTATTCCACATTACACATCCTGTATCCCACATTACACACCGTGTATAACACATTACACACCGTGTATCCCACATTACACACCACGTGTATCCCACATTAAACCCCGTGTATCCGACGTTACACACCATGTATACCACATTACACGCCGTGTATCTCACATAACACACCCAATGTATACCACATTATACACCATGTATCCCACATTATGCACCGTGTATCCCACATTACGCACCGAGTATCCCACATTACGCACCGTGTATCCCACATTACACATCCTGTATCCCACATTCCCACTGTTTATCCCACATTACACCGTGTATCCCACATTACACACTGTGTATCCCACATTACTCACCGAGTATCCAACATTACACAACGTGTATCCCAAATTTCACACCGCCTATCCCACATTACTCCATCTATCCCACATTAAACCCCGTGTATCCCACGTTACACATCATGTATCCAACGTTACACGCCGTGTATCCCACATTACACACCGAGTATCCCACATTACGCACCGTGTATCCCACATTATACCGTGTATCCCACATTCCCACTGTTTATCCCACATTACACCGTGTATCCCACATTACACATTGTGTAGCCCACATTACTCACCGAGTATCCCAAATTTCACACCGTTTATCCCACATTACACCCTGTGTATCCCACATTACACCCTGTGTATCCTACGTTACACCCCGTGTATCCTACATTACACAACTTGTATACCACATTACACAACTTGTATCCCACATTACACACCATGTATCCCACATTACACCGTGTATCCCACATTACACACCGCATAGCCCACATCACACACCGCGTATACCACATTACACCCCGCGTATCTCACATTACACCCCTTGTATCACACATTGCAACGTGTATCCCACATTACACCGTGTATCCCACATTACACACCCTGTATCCCACATTACACCGTGTATCCCACATTACACATCCTGTATCCCACAATAAACACCGTGTATCCCACATTAAACGCCGTGTATCCCACATTAAACGCTGTGTATCCCACATTAAACGCAGTGTATCCCATGTTACACACCGTGTATCCCACATTACACACCGTGTATCCCACATTACACCGTGTATCCCACATTACACACCGTGTATCCCACATTACTCACCGAATATCCAACATTACACCGTGTATCCCACGTTACACTCCGTGTATCTCACTTTACGCACCGTGCATCCCATATTACACATCCTGTATCCCACATTACACATCGTCTATCCCACATTACACCGTGTATCCCACATTACACACCGTGTATCCCACATTACTCACCGAATATCCAACATTACACCGTGTATCCCACGTTACACTCCGTGTATCTCACTTTACGCACCGTGCATCCCATATTACACACCCTGTATCCCACATTACACATCGTCTATCCCACATTACACCGTGTATCCCACATTACACCGTGTATCCTACATTACGCACCGTGTATCCCACATTACACCGTGTATCCCACATTCCCACTGTTTATCCCACAATGCACCATGTATCCCACATTACACATCGTGTAGCCCACATTACTCACCGAGTATCCCAAATTTCACACCGTTTATCCCACATTATACCCTGTGTATCCCACATTACACCCTGTGTATCCTACGTTACACCCTGTATATCCCACATTACACACCATGTATCCCACATTACACTGTGTATCCCACATTACACACCATGTATCCCACATTACACCGTGCATCCCACATTACACACCCTGTATCCCACATTACACATCGTCTATCCCACTTAACACCGTGTATCCTACATTACACACCGCGTATCCCACATTACACACCGTGTATACCACATTACACACCGCGTATACCACATTACACCCCGTGTATCCCACATTACACCCCGTGTATCCCACATTGCAACGTGTATCCCACATTACACCGTGTATCCCACATTACACCCCTTGTATCCCACATTACACATCCTGTATCCCACAATAAACACCGTATATCCCACTTTAAGCCCCGTGTATCTCACATAACACACCCCATGTATACCACATTATACACCGTGTATCCCACGTTACACCCCTTGTATCCCACATTACACATCCTGTATCCCACAATAAACACCGTATATCCCACTTTAAGCCCCGTGTATCTCACATAACACACCCCATGTATCCCACATTACACACCGTGTATCCCACATTACACCGTGTATCCCACATTACACCGTGCATCCCACATTACACCATGCACCCCACATTACACACCCTGTATCCCACATTACACATCGTCTATCCCACTTAACACCGTGTATCCCACATTACACACCGCGTATCCCACATTACACACCGTGTATACCACATTACACACCGCGTATACCACATTACACCCCGTGAATCCCATATTACACCCCGTGTATCCCACATTGCAACGTGTATCCCACATTACACCGTGTATCCCATATTACACCGTGCATCCCACATTACACACCCTGTATCCCACATTACACATCGTCTATTCCACTTAACACCGTTTATTCCACATTACACCGTGTATCCCACATTACACACCGAGTATACCACATTACACTCTGTGTATCTCACATTACACACCGTGTATCCCACATTGCAACGTGTATCCCACATTACACTCTGTGTATCCCACATTACACTCTGTGTATCTCACATTACACACCGTGTATCCCACATTACGCCGTGTATCCCACATTACACCCTGTGTATCCCAACATTGCACCGCGTATCCCACATTCCCACTGTGTATCCCATATTACACACCGTGTATCCCACATTACACCGTGTATACCACATTACACACCAGTTATCCTACATTACACCCTATGTATCCCATAATACACCCTGTTTATCCCCCGTTACACCCCTTGTATCCCACATTACACCCCTTATATCCCACATTACACACCGTGTATCCCACATTAAACACCGTGTATCCCACATTACACTCCATGTATCTCACATTACACACTGTGTAACCCACATTACACACCACATATCGCACATTACACAACGTGTATACCACATTACACACCGTTTATCCCACATGACACCGTGTATCCCACGTTACACCCCGTGTATCCTACATTACACACGTCGTATCCCACATTACACACCGTTTATCCCACATTACACCCTGTGTATCCCACATTACACACCGCGTATCCCACATTACACACCGCGTATCCCACATTACACAAAGTGTATCCCACATTACACACCGCGTATCCCACATTACACACCGCGTATCCCACATTACACAAAGTGTATACCACATTACACACCGTGTATCTCACATTACACACCGTGTATCCCACATTACACCGTGTATCCCACATTACACCGTGTATCCCACATTACACTCCGTGTATCTCACATTACACACCGTGTATCCCACATTACACACCGCGTATCCCACATTACACCCCGTGTATCTCACATTACACCCCGTGTATCCCACATTACACCATGTATCCCACATTACACACCCTGTATCCCACATTACACACCGTACATCCTACATTACACACCGTACATCCCACATTACTCTTCGTGTATCCCACATTACACACCCTGTATCCCACATTAAACACCGTGTATCTCACATTACACACCGTGTATCCCACATTAAACCCTGTGTATCCCACGTTACACACCATGTATCCCACATTACACGCCGTGTATCTCACATAACATACCCCATGTATACCACATTATGCACCATGTATCCCACATTACACACCCTTTATCCCACATTAAACACTGTGTATCCCACAATACACTCCGTGTATCTCACATTACACATCCTACATTACACCCCGTGTATCCTACATTACACCCTGTGTATCTCACATTGCACACCGTTTATCCCACATTACACCCTGTGTATCCCACGTTACACCCTGTGTATCCAACATTACACACATCGTATCTCACATTACACAATGTGTATCCCACATTACACTGTGTATCCCACATTACACCGTGTATCCCACATTACACACCATGTAACCCACATTACACACCATGTAACCCACATTACACACCGTGTATCCCACATTACACACCGTGTATCCCACATTACACACCACATATCCCACATTACACACCGTGTATACCACATTACACACCGTGTATCCCACATTACCCCCCCGTGTATCCCACATTGCAACGTGTATCCCAGATTATACCGTGTATCCCACATTACATTGTGTATCCCACATTACACACCCTGTATCCCACATTAAACACCGTGTATCCCACATTACACCGTGTATCTCACATTACACCGTGTATCCCACGTTACACACCATGTATCCCACATTACACGCCGTGTATCTCACATAACACACCCCATGTATATCACATTATACACCGTGTATCCCACATTACACACCGAGTATCCCACATTTCGCACTGTGTGTCTCACATTACACGCCGTGTATCCCAATTTACACACCGCGTATCCCAGATTACACTGTGTATCCCACATTACGTCCTGTGTATCTCACATTACACCCCATGTATCCCACATTACACACCGTGTATCCCACATTACACCTCGTGTATCCCACACTACGCACTGTATACCCCACATTACACCCCGTGTATTCCACATTACACCCCGTCTATCCCACATTACACCGTGTGTCCCACATTACACACCGTATGTCCCACATTACACACTATGTATTCCAGCTTACACCCTGTGTATCCCACATTACACCCCATGTATCACATGTTACACACATTCTTTGAGGGAAGGGGGTGCCTACCTGCGGACCCATGTCCCCTCGGTCCCCCTTCAGTCCATTTCCACCGGGACTTCCCTGGAAACCAAGAGCAAAAGGGGTTATGAATATGAGTGGGAACATATTGGGAAATGCATCAACAGGATGGGGAGAAATTGGGCATTAACAGACGGCCCCGCCTCGACTGTCCCGTACACGTGCCCTCACATACTCAGGTCCTCTGGTATTCGGAGAGGGGGAGTGCCGGCCCTGCATGCCCAGGCACTACCTCAACAGTCTGTGCTTCATCTGCTCAGCCCACCCAATAGCCTAGTTGCACCGTACACTGTTTAACATGGAACTGAAACCCATAGGCCAGGAGGGCTGTTTTAAGTTAGCTCATCTCAGCCAGGATAGTGGACACTCCAGCAAGCAATTCGGAAGGCAAGTGGCATGTTGGCCTTTTTGCTGGGGGGATTGGATACAAGTGTCAGGAAGTCTTGCTACAACTGTACAGGGACTTGATGAGACCACACCTGGAGCACTGTGCACAGTTTTGGTCTCCTTACCTAAGGGAGGATATACTTGTCTGCGAAGGCGTTCAACGAAGGTTCACCAGACTGTTTCCTGGGATGGGGGGATTGTCCTATGAGGAGAGATTTAGTAGATTGGGCCCGTAATCTCTGGAGTGGTGATCTCATTGAAACATACAAGATACTGAGGGTAGATGCTGAGAGGATGTTTCCCTCTGGCTGGAGTGTCTAGAACTCGGGGTCACAGTCTCAGGATAAGGAGTCAGCCATTTAGGACAGAGATGAGGAGGAATTTCTTCACTCAGAGGGTGGTGAATTTTTGGAATTCTCTGCCCCAGAGGGCCATGGACGCTGAGTCTCTGAATATATTCACGGCTGAGATAGATGGATTTTGGGGCTCTAAGGAAACCAAGAGCTATGGGGACAGTGCAGGAAAGTGGAGTTGAGGTAGAAGATCAGCCATGATCTGATTGATTGGCGGAGCAGGCTCGAGAGGCCGAATGGCCGACTCCTGCTCCTAATTCTTATGCTCTTATTGACTAGTATCCCTGCTCCGACTTGCTAGAAAGTCACTAGAAAGTGGGGACCGCAGGGAGGGATCAGTTTGGGCTCTGCTGCGTTGCCACTCATGGTCAAATAGCCCAATGGTGGAGGAATGGAGTTTGACATGGGTTTGACTCAGCTCCCCCTCCCCAATACTGACCCACCCCGATCCCTGCGGCACTACTGCAGAGGGGCTGTGCTCTGGGGGAGTGTGGAAGGGGTGCACCCCCCCCTCCCCACCACCACCCCCGCAGGGATACAGCTGAGCCCTGGCTTGGAATGGCAATGGTGGGCCCTTTGCCCCGGTCAGCACAGACATCGGGTGAGCCCTGGAAGATTCCGGCCCCAAACACACGCCAGCTTTCCCATCATGCAGTTGGTGTGGCGACATGACGGTCCAGATGGTGACCGAATCTATCTACTTGCGTGTTGAGGCAGCACTTGACCAAGCGGTCAAAACTGCGGAGAACAATTGCTCTTGAAGGGAGGGGATCGTTGGTACTGTGCCACCTTGAAAGGACAACACCCCACAACCCGGAAATTAATCGCCCCTGGAGGCCAAGATTGTGGGCTCAAGGCTGTAGTCACAGGGCTCGGACAGTGTAGCACTCCCTCAGTACTGACCCTCTGACAGTGCAGCGCTCCCTCAGTACTGCCCCTCCGACAGTGCAGCGCTCCCTCAGTACTGCCCCTCTGACCGTGCAGCACTCCCTCAGTACTGCCCCTTCAACAGTGCAGCACTCCCTCAGTACTGCCCCTCCGACAGTGCAGCGCTCCCTCAGTATTGCCCCTTCAACAGTGCAGCACTCCCTCAGTACTGCCCCTCCGACAGTGCAGCGCTCCCTCAGTACTGCCCCTTCAACAGTGCAGCACTCCCTCAGTACTGCCCCTCCAACAGTGCAGCACTCCCTCAGTACTGCCCCTCGGACGTGCAGCACTCCCTCAGTACTGCCCCTCCGACAGTGCAGCACTCCCTCAGTACTGCCCCTCCGACAGTGCAGCACTCCCTCAGTACTGCCCCTCCGACAGTGCAGCACTCCCTCAGTACTGCCCCTCCGACAGTGCAGCACTCCCTCAGTACTGCCCCTTCGACAGTGCAGCACTTCCTCAGTACTGCACTGGGAGTACCAGGCTGGATTATGGGCTCAAGTCCTGAGTGGGAACTTGACCCCACGATCTTCTGACTCAGAGGTGAGGGAGATCCTGACTGAGCCAAGGCGGAATGGTTGGGATGGTGATCTAAGTTGTGCTATAATTATTCAGTATTTCTGGAGCCCTTTATGTCCTGCTTCAGGTAATGATTGTATGATGCCTTCTCCCAATCCCGCAATCCCTCATTGCCCCATGATGACATGCCGACCTGGAAACCAATGGAAAGGCAAGAAGTAGAGAAGGGGTTGCTTACCAAGGGTCCTGGTCTTCCTGTGAAACCCATAGGGCCTGAGGCTCCTCGTAACGCCAACTGGAAGAGAGAGAGAGGTCAGCTGGGGGTCAGCAAATCACAGTAAGGTTCAGAGCAACTACTCCCAGGGAAGGATCCGCACAGCCTGAGGTGTAGGCCCGAACACAGGGCTCAGCTCATGGAGCTGCCCTCTGCTGAGTGTCCATGGAAACGGCGGAGCTCTGTGCCCTTTGCCCTTTCCCCTCCCCCCTCCCCAAACACAGGGCGGTGGTTGCTTAGCAGCAGCAAGCCAATCAGACTATCCCGTTTTCAAGGTAGAAGTCAATGGGTGACATTTATCATCCGAGACCCACCCCCACCCCCACACACACCCTGTCGTTCCATATCCTGTCCCAGAGTGCGGCCTGTGACTGGCTGTCTCTAATTTCCAACTCCCATCCACCCTTCATCTCCTCAAAGTCGACCCCTGCGACAGAGGCTGACCCAAGGCAGAGCAAAGTGTGCTGCCGTCACACCTGGATCTAACCCAGATAACCTTGGAGGCTGAGGGACTGGAGTCACATATCGGCCAGACCGGGAAAGGAGGGCAGGTGTCCTTCCCTACAGGACATCAGTGAACCAGGTGAGTTTTTACGAGAATCCAGTAGTTTCATGGTCACCATTACTGACGACAGCTTTTGAATTCCAGGTTTATTTCATTAACGGAATTTAAATTCCTCAGCTGCCCCCAGTGGTGGGCTTTGAACTCACGTCTCCGGACCAGGCTTACCCGGGCTTGTTGTAGAATGGCCTGGGCTTGGGCCTCTTGCGCAGACACAACAGGCCCCTTATCGCCTCCACTTGCACCAAATCGGAACTGAGAACAGAAAAAACACACAAGGCAGGTGGTTAGAAAAAAGTCAACGTTGAACAGAGAGGGCGATGGTGAGTCATTCCACCTCCTGTACAGAGAGGGCGATGGTCAGTCATTCCACCTCCTGTACAGAGGGGGGCGATGGTGAGTCATTCCACCTCCTGTACAGAGAGGGCGATGGTCAGTCATTCCACCTCCTGTACAGAGGGGGCGATGGTCAGTCATTCCACCTCCTGTACAGAGAGGGCGATGGTCAGTCATTCCACCTCCTGTACAGAGAGGGCGATAGTGAGTCATTCCACCTCCTGTACAGAGAGGGCGATGGTCAGTCATTCCACCTGCTGTACAGAGGGGTGATGGTGAGTCATTCCACCTCCTGTACAGAGATGGCGATGGTCAGTCATTCCACCTCCTGTACAGAGAGAGCGATGGTGAGTCATTCCACCTCCTGTACAGAGAGGGCGATGGTCAGTCATTCCACCTCCTGTACAAAGAGGGCGATAGTGAGTCATTCCACCTCCTGTACAGAGATGGCGATGGTCAGTCATTCCACCTCCTGTACAGAGAGGGCGATGGTGAGTCATTCCACCTCCTGTACAGAGAGGGCGATGGTGAGTCATTCCACCTCCTGTACAGAGAGGGCGATGGTGAGCCATTCCACCTCCTGTACAGAGAGGGCGATAGTGAGTCATTCCACCTCCTGTACAGAGAGCGATGGTCAGTCATTCCACCTCCTGTACAGAGAGGGCGATGGTCAGTCATTCCACCTCCTGTACAGAGAGAGCGATGGTGAGTCATTCCACCTCCTGTACAGAGAGAGCGATGGTGAGTCATTCCACCTCCTGTACAGAGGGGGTGATGGTCAGTCATTCCACCTCCTGTACAGAGGGGGCGATGGTCAGTCATTCCACCTCCTGTACAGAGGGGGCGATGATGAGTCATTCCACCTCCTATACAGAGAGGGCGATGGTGAGTCATTCTACCTCCTGTACAGAGAGAGCGATGGTCAGTCATTCCACCTCCTGTACAGAGGGGGCGATGGTGAGTCATTCCACCTCATGCACAGAGGGGGCGATGGTGAGTCATTCCACCTTCTGCACAGAGAGGGCGATGGTCAGTCATTCCACCTCCTGCACAGAGAGGGCGATCGTCAGTCATTCCACCTCCTGTACAGAGAGGGCAATGGTCAGTCATTCCACCTCCTGTACAGAGAGGGCAATGGTCAGTCATTCCACCTCCTGTACAGAGAGGGCGATGGTGAGTCATTCCACCTCCTGTACAGAGAGAGCGATCGATGGTGAGTCATTCCACCTCCTGTACAGAGAGGGCGATGGTGAGTCATTCCACCTCCTGTACAGAGAGCGCGATGGTCAGTCATTCCACCTCCTGTACAGAGAGAGCGATCGATGGTGAGTCATTCCACCTCCTGTACAGAGAGAGCGATGGTCAGTCATTCCACCTCCTGTACAGAGAGGGCGATAGTGAGTCATTCCACCTCCTGTACAGAGAGGGCGATGGTGAGTGTCATTCCACCTCCTGTACAGAGAGGGCGACGGTGAGTCATTCCACCTCCTGTACAGAGAGGGCGATGGTGAGTCATTCCACCTCCTGTACAGAGAGGGCGATGGTGAGTCATTCCACCTCCTGTACAGAGGGGGGCGATGGTGAGTCATTCCACCTCCTGTACAGAGAGGGCGATGGTGAGTCATTCCACCTCCTGTACAGAGGGGGGCGATGGTGAGTCATTCTACCTCCTGCACATAGAGGGCGATGGTCATTCATTCCACCTCCTGTACAGAGAGCGATGGTGAGTCATTCCACCTCCTGTACAGAGGGGTCGATGGTGAGTCATTCCACCTCCTGTACAGAGAGGGCGATGGTCATTCATTCCACCTCCTGTACAGAGAGAGCGATAGTGAGTCATTCCACCTCCTGTACAGAGAGGGCGATAGTGAGTCATTCCACCTCCTGTACAGAGAGGGCGATGGTGAGTCATTCCACCTCCTGTACAGAGAGGGCGATGGTCATTCATTCCACCTCCTGTACAGAGAGCGATGGTCAGTCATTCCCTCCTGTCTCACTGCCCACGATACTCCCAGCAAGGGCTCACTGTCTTTTATTTCAAATTTATTCATTTTACGGGCTGTGGGTGTCGCTCGCAAGACCAGCATTTATTGCCCATCCCTAATTGCCCCTTGAGAAGGTGGTGGTGAGTCGCCGTCTTGAACCGCTGCAGTCTGTGTGGTGACGGTACTCCCACAGTGCTGACTTTATCGTAGCGGTCTGGTACAACTGAATGGGCTTGCTTGGCCATTTCAGAGGGGCAGGTAAGAATCAGCCACATTGCTGTGTGTCTGGATTCATATATAGGCCAGACCGGGTCAGGAGGCAGATTTCCTTCCCTGAAGGACATTCGTGAACCAGTTGGGTCTTCCGACAATCCGATAGTTCCATGGTCACCATTACTGACACCTTTTTATTCCCGATTTATTTAATGAACTGAATTTAAATTCCCCAGCTGCCATGGGGGGATTTGAACTTACGTCTCCGGATCATTAGTCCAGGCTTCCGTCCAGTAATAAAACCGCGATATCGTTGTATCATATGACAACTACACGGCTGGGCTGCTGGGCCAACGCTCAGACTTAACACCTCACAGAGAGCCTCACCCTCCGGGCCATATTCCAGAAGTTCCGGCATGTGCAGTGAGCCTTAATGTATCAGAGCTTTCCTCAGCGAGTGTTCGGGCCCTGCCTGTATACCCGAGACTGCGGAACAGGATTTGCTTCATGGGTTCTTTGCTTAAGAATTCATAGCAACACATTGCTTTTGAGAACGAGTCGGTTTATTAATCACATCTACACATTATCAGTTCATCCACCAGGCTCACAACTGCATACCTCATCGTGGATGACCCAGATCCAACTGATTGGGGTTTTATTGAGTCTTGTGAACAACACGTGACTGGCTAAGCCACTCACAATGTGACAGCAAGTGACACTCTCTCTGGAATTCTCTACCCCAGAGTGCTGGGGAGGCTCAGTCTTTGAGTATATTCAAGACAGATCGATAGATTGTTGGATATTAAGGGGATCAAGGGATATAGGGATCGGGCGGGAAAGTGGAGTTGAGGTCAATGATCAGCCAGGATCTTATTGAATGGCGGAGCAGGCTCGAGGGGCCGAATGGCCGACTCCTGCTCCTAATTCTTATGTTCTATGCTCTTAGCTCTACAAACCTGTGAGCACTCTCACAGATGCATACATCACACCTCCGGTATACTGGAGACTCTGTTTGTGATCTTTTGTCTGTCTACCAGGGAGCTTTCAATCAGTTTCTCTTATAATTGCTAGGGGCACAAAATGGCTTCCTGTAATTTCTCAAACACTCAAAAAACGCCCAGCGATGAATTTTGTCAGATCGCTGGAGAAGGAAACGCCAGAAAAACACCGAAGGCACCCATCCATTTAAAGCGTGCGGTGAATAATGGACTGGCTTGAAGGAGCAACAATGTCGGCATATCCAAGGGCCAGCTGGAAAGGGAGCTGGCCCAGGAAACAACTGGGGAGTGAGAGACGAGCGGATGGGACCTTTCTCTCGATGGGGATGGGCCTGGTGGAGTGTGTGTCCATACACTCCTGTGTTAAAGTAGACCAGAGACGCGATGTGATCACATGAGCATCGAGGAAGTTGCAGGTTTGAGCCCAGGGCAGGCGGCGTGACATTGGGAGCCCACTCCCTGGGTATGGGGGTGTCCTTACAGCAGAGCATGTTCAAGGGAGGTTTCATCGAGGTGTTTAAAATGAGAAGGGATTTTGATCGAGTAACTGGGGAGAAACTGTTTCCTCTGCCAGGATATCAGAGGACACCGATTGGAAACAAAATCTAGAGGGGGGACGATAGGGAGATTTATTTTTATGCAGCGAGTTGTGATCTGGAACGTATTGCCTGAAAGGGCGGTGGGAGCAGATTCAATATAAAGAACGAAAGACTTGCATTTATATAGCGCCTTTCACGACCACTGGACATCTTAAAATGCTTTACAGCCAATGAAGTACTTTTGGAGTGCAGTCATTGTTGTAATGTGGGAAACACGGCAGCCAAGTTGCGCACAGCAAGCTCCCACAAACAGCAATGTGATAATGACCCAGATAATCTGATAATGACCCAGATAATCTGTTTTATTATTATGTTGATTGAGGGATAAATATTGGCCCCAGGGATAGCTCCCCTGCTCTTCTTCAAAATAGTGCCGAGGGATCTTTTACATTCACTTGAGAGGGCACACTTGGCCTCGGTTTGAAGATGGCACCTCCGACAGTGCAGCACTCCCTCAGCACTGCACTGGGAATGTCAGCTTGGATAATGTGCTTAAGTGCCAAGGGTGGGACTTGAACCCACAACCTCCTGACTCAGAGGCAAGAGTGCTGCCCACTGAGCCACAGCTAACACAATAGTAACTTTGAAAAGAGGACTGGATAAATACTTGAAGGGAAACCATTTTCAGGGCTACGGGGAAAGAGCAGGGGGGGTGAGTGGCTAATCGGATCGCTCTACCAAAGAGCCAGCAGAGGCATGATGGGCCGAATGGCCTCCTTCTGCGCCGTGCCATTCTATGACAACCTGCTCTGGTTGGTACCCTGGTGCCCGCAGGTACAGGTGGTACAGGTGGCATGAGAGGGTTGTCCTATGATGAGAGATTGTGTAAAATGGGCCTATACTCTCTGGAGTTGAGGAGAATGAGAGGTGATCTCATTGAAACATACAAGATTCTGAGGGAGATTGACAGGGTAGATGCTGAGGTTGTTTCCCTCTGGCTGGAGTGTCTAGAACCAGGGGGCACAGCCTCAGGATAAGGGGTCGGCCATTTAGGACAGAGATGAGGAGGAATTTCTTCACTCAGAGGTTGGTGAATCTTTAGAATTCTCTGCCCCAGAGAGCTGTGGATACTGAGTCCCTCAATATATTCAAGGCTGAGATCGGTAGATTTTTGGATATTAAGGGAATCGAGGGATATGGAGATTGGGCGGGAAAGTGGAGGTGAGGTAGAAGTTCGAGGGGCAAAATGGCCGACCCCGACTCCTATGTTCTTATGGTGACGAGTGTTACCGCGGGCATTAAAGGGGGCGCGCTCTCCCAGTCCCAGGGTGTCACTGGGAGTCTGCTCAGGATCCTGATGTTGGGGGGGGGGTGAAAGTTCATAACATCCCACCCCCTCCTCAACCCCCTTCCCCCCCACCCCCTTCTCCGTTACTCACCGGCAGCATGAGCGATGTACCAGGGGGACCGGGCAACCCATCAGCTCCAGGAAGGCCAGCACGCCCATTGTTACCCTGGAAACAGGTCACATGATCAGAATCAGCCAATCGACACAGGCACCACAACCAGTCAAAGGGCAACAGCGCGCGCAGGCTCCAGACAGAGGACTGGCGTGTGTGTACAGGATATAGCTTACATACTGTATACAATGTATACCATAACTGTATACTAGCTCACAAACTGTATGTATACCATAACTGTATACCAGCTCAAATATTGTACACAATGTATACCATAACTGTATAATAGCTCACATACTGTATACCATAACTGTATACTAGCTCAAATACTGTACACAGTGTATACCATAACTGTATACCAGCTCAAATATTGTACACACTGTATACCATAACTGTTTAATAGCTCACATACTGTACACAATGTATACCATAACTGTATACTAGCTCAAATATTGTACACAATGTATACCATAACTGTATAAGCACTCAGATATTGTACACAATATGTACCATAACTGTATACTAGCTCAAATACCGGGCACAGTGTTTACCTTAACGGTATACAATAGCCCAAATACCACGCACAATATATACAATAAATGTATATAATAGCCCAGATACCGGACACAATATATACCATGAAGGCATACAATAGCTTGAATACTGTACACAATAAATACCATATATAAATCAAATACTGTACAGAATATGTACCATAAAGGTATATAATACATTTAATACTAGAAATAAATACTGTATATAATAAATCAAAGACTATATATAACACCTATCATTACTCTATATTTAAATCAAATAATGTATATCAAATAGTGCATATATAACATGAGCGTATTTTATATAATGCCATTACTGTGAACTATAAATTAAAACCTGTCGCTATATAGCATCAATGTATGTTGTGAATCAAATATTGTACATTGTTAGTAAAATGGTGACCGTTGTATCTTCATATACCATTTCTATGCATTCTGTATAATGCCAGCACTATTGATGTTTACAAGACCTGAAGATCCCTATCTCTAAACATCACATCATCGCAGGATCTCTCGCCCAGCGTTTGTACAGCCGGCCTCACAGGAGCGTCGTGGCTCTGCCAACACACGTGCGCACGCCACCATCACCATCACCACAGGCAGTCCCTCGGGGTCCAGGGTGACTTGCTTCCACACTACAGATGTGCACTCAGCTGACTGATGGGCTCATTTTAAACGGTGGAAGGTGCCTGTGTGTGAATTCTTTTAATGCGGGGCGGCCGTTGCACACCAGCCGCCACACGGGCTTGACGGAGCAAGGTCTTGGTCCAGTGACAAGGGAGGGATCCGAGATGGCTGGAGACCAGGCTCCGCCACATGTAGCCAATACATACATACACACACACTCAAACATACTCCTACTGTCCTCCTTCCCACGGGACCTCTCCCTCTATGTGGATTCATAGTCCGCAATGTGAGCCTCACCACCTCACAGCCTCGCTCTTGGCCCATGCTGCACCTTCCCTTGGTCTGTCCAGCTGCTCCACCTCTGGGCTCCGACCTCTCTGCTCCTCCGTGCTTCGTCCGTCCTCTCCGCTTCCGACCTCCGGACCTCGCCAGTCCCGATCTCTGCTCTTCATCGTTTCTGCCCTCCGCTCCTCGCTGCACATGCGCTCACATGAATACGCACATGTACTCGCTATCCAGCCGGGGTCACTGGGCAGCGATGGGCCTGTCCTTTACCCTCTTTGAGCTCCGCAGTACCACATGGGGTTGTTGTTCGGTACAAACACACGAGGAAAGCCCCGATATCGGTGTTGCTTTGCCGAAACCTCTGTCTCTTGGTCGCTGTTGCTGTAATGCACAGCATCGCCACCAGAGGGAGGCAGATCACCACTCCTCAACCCTGGCATCAATTCACAGAGACTGGCAGGAATCACTCCGAGAAACTCAAACTCCCCCCAGTAACTCCTTGCGCACTCACTCCTTGCACACTTTGCACCCTGTCATTCCATAAAGGCAGCACTCCCCGTCACTCCTTGACACTCAGTACTTGCGCACTCACTCCTTACACAATGCACTCTGTCACCCCTTACACACACACACACCCCTCAACCCTTCCACACACAGATACACATCCCTTACATACACCCCTCAATCCTTACACACACAGACACACACACACACACACACACACCCCTTACACACACAGACACCCCTTACACACACAGGCACACACACACCCTTTACACACACAGACACACACACACACCCCTCAACCCTTACACACACACACACACACACACCCCTTACACACAGACACACACACACCCTTTACACACACAGGCACACACACACACACCCCTTACACACACACACACACACCCCTCACACACAGGCACACACACCCCTTAGACAATGCACTCTATCACCCCTCACACACTCACACACATTCATTACACAATGCACTGCTACCCTTTACACACACACCTTACACAGACAGACACACACCCCTTACACACACACACACACACTCATTACACAATGCACTGCCACCCTTTACACACACACACACACACACACACACCTTACACACTACAGTCCTATAACACCTTCCCTGCCATGCTCTATAAACTGGTGTGCCCCTGAGTTGCCTCCGATCAGAGCACTGTGCTTTGCGCACTCTGTCAGTGCGAGTTGTTACAGACACTGCAAAGGACTGGATGGAGGAGGTCCTGGGGGCCAGGTGCCGGTGACTGGATGGAGCCAGACCCCCTATAGCGGGGACAAGTGTACAACGCTGGGGGCTTGCACTGCCTTCTCCAACCACGAATGTCTTCCGGCTGGTGTTCCGTGCGGAGCTGATGTGCTTCGAACAGTCCGGCCCCTTGAACCACTGAACATGTCTGTCCCGAGCACCACGGTAGGAAGTTCTGTGCTGCGAACCAAATAATACTGCTCGATGCCCCATAACCCGACACACTCAGACAGCCCCGGCTTTAAGCTGACTGGCCCTGGGGGAGGGGATTCGGGTCAGGGCGGGGGGGGGGGGGAGTTGGTTTGGACGTGGAGTGAATGTGGACGGCGGTGTCAAATGGGTCTCAATCCGTTCCCCGCCCGGGGCAGGTCAGCTTCACACCCAGGCTCAAGCCCCTGCAGCTTCTCCGCGGACCAGGAAATGACTTACCCTCTCACCGGGATCGCCAGTGGGTCCACGGGGTCCCTCAGGGCCGGCGGGGCCAGGTACACCCTGTCAACAAGATCAAAAAATCAACATCACAACTCACACCGCCCGAGAGTCCGCCAACAAATCCGCACCATCACCCTGATCATCGGGAGCTGCCTGTCAGAGGGAGGGGAGGGGAGGGGAGGGGGCGGAGAGACAGGTAGGGGCTGGAGTGGGACACTGAGAGGGGGGGGAGGGAGGAACAGGTAGGGGCTGGAGCGGGACATTGAGAGAGAGCGGGGGCAGGAGGGGCTGGAGTGGGACACAGAGGGGGGGGGGACAGGTAGGGGCTGGAGTGGGACACTGAGAGAGCGGGGGGGGGGGGGGGGGGGTGGAACAGGTAGGGGCTGGAGTGGGACACTGAGAGAGCGGGGGGGGGGGGGGTGGAACAGGTAGGGGCTGGAGTGGGACACTGAGAGGGGGGGGGAATAGGTAGGGGCTGGAGCGGGACACAGAGAGTGGGGGGAGAGACAGGCAGGGGCTGGAGTGGGACACTGAGAGAGGAGCGAGGGGGGGGGGGAACAGGTAGGGGCTGGAGCGGGACACAGAGAGCGGGGGGGGGGGCTGAGACAGGCAGGGGCTGGAGTGGGACACTAAGAGAGGAGCGAGGACGGAAGGGGGAGATGAGGGTGAGCGAGCGAGGGAGAGAGAGAAAGTAGAATAGAGAGAGTGAGCAGCTGCATGGAGGAAGGGGGCAGCTATAAAGGAGAGGAGGGAAGAGAAAGTGGGCAGAGAAAGAAAACAGGACAGAAAGAAAGGAGGGAAGGAAGGAAGGGAAGGAAAACCGAGTGAGAGAAAGAGGAGAGGGTGAGAGAGAGAGAGACAGACAGTGAGAGGGTTAGCGAGCGAGAGAGAGGAGAGGGAAACAGAGGGAGACATGTGCAGAATGGTCATATCTCCTGCAGTAAGCTAGGTGGAAACGCAGAGACCCAAACACGAACCTTTCCACGGTAACCACGCCCCACAAACAGCAGCGAGACGAACGACCGGCTCGTATGTCTTTGGTCGACAGAAGAACGATGGGGCAGGGCACCAGGAGTAGCTCCTGCTTTTCTTCAAGAGGTCCTATGGGATCTTAAAGGTTCTCCTGACCAGGTTAAGGATTGTACCTCTGACAGTGCTGCACTCCCTCGGTATTGCACTGGAGTGGGACAGTAACCAGAGGTGGTTCCACCAGCAACTCCATCTCACCCCAGGCGGGACTGCATATCGAAGATAGTTCTCTTTGTTAACGTCTACCCTTACATCTTAGCCCTTCCCTCCATTCTACCATCATAAGAACATAAGAAATAGGAGCAGGAGTCGGCCATTCAGCCCCTCGAGCCTGCTCCGCCATTCAATAAGATCATGGCTGATCTTCGACCTCAACTCCACTTTCCCGTCCGATCTCCATATCCTTCGATTCCCCCAGACTCCAAACATCTAACTGTTGCAGCCTTGAATATACTCAACGATTCAGCATCCACAGCCCTCTGGGGCAGAGAATTCCAAAGATTCACCACCCTCTGAGTGAAGAAATTCCTCATCTCAGTCTTCAATGGCCAACCCCTTATCCTGAGATTGTGCCCCCTGGTTCTAGACACTCCAGCCAGGGGGAAACAACCTCTCAACATCTACCCTGTCAATCCCCCTCAGAATCTTGTACGTTTCAATGAGATCACCTCTCATTCTTCTAAACTCCAGAGAGTATAGGCCCATTCTACACAGTCTCTCATCATAGGACAACCCTCTCATCCCAGGAGTCAATCTTGTGAACCTTCGTTATACCGCCTCCAAGGCAAGTATATCCTTCCTTAGATAAGGAGACTAAAATAGTGCACAGTACTCCAGGTGTGGTCTCACCAAGGCCCTGTACAATTGTAGCAAGACTACCTTACTCTTATACTCCAACCCCCTTGCAATAAAGGACAACATGCCGTTTGCCTTCCTCATTGCTTGCATTACCTAAATACTAACTCTTTACTTGTGCGAGGGCACCTAATCTCACCCTACCATTGCACCCGACAGTCTCACTGTTTCCGTCCACCACACGGCTTCTGATTTCACTGATCTATCCGTTCTACCATGGCTGTTCCTGCTCACAGCTTCCCTAGATCGTTCCTCTGCTCATACACTCTTCCCCCTGCCCCCATCCTCACAACGTTCAGATGCCGGCTCATTTCACACCTCCTGTCCTTGCCCAGAACCTCCAGACTGAGAAACCTCTCACTCTCCGACTCGGAGCCAGGCCCGGCAAAGCCGACTCTATTCCCTCACATTCTGACCCAAGTAAGTTCAGGGCATTGTGACAAGGCACAGTACCTTCAGCAACATTGGAGCATTCATCCACGTTTAGATTCGTTTAAAAAAAAGACCCTTTTTAAAATTATTGTGCAGCAACAAAAAATGGCAAACCGCAAGCTGGGTGACCATTCGGGCGCATGGTTGAGGGACTGTCCCGTGAAAGGCAGCTACTAACATGTGGCATGGAGCGAGCGATGAGCAGCTCCGGCTCCAGCAATCTGCAACAGTCACTGGGTCGTGTACTTACCGCAGGGCCTTCTGGACCAGGAGGGCCAACCACCAACATCCCCTGTAAATAGACAGAGACAGCGTCAGGCACAGTGTGGGCGGGGAGGGGGAGGGTGGGGGAGGGAATGGGGGGAGGGGCAGAGCGGGGAGGGGGAATGGGGGGAGGGGGAGAGCAGGGAGGGGAATGGGGGAGGGGGAATGGGGGGAGGGGGAGAGCGGAGAGGGGGAATGGGGAGGGGGGGAGCAGGGAGGGGGAATGAAGGGAGGTGGAATGTGGGAGGGAGAGAGTGGGGAGGGGGAATGGGGAGGGGGGAGCAGGGAGGGGGAATGAGGTGGAATGTGGGAGGGGAGAGTGGGGAGGGGGAGAGTGGGGAGGGGGAATGGGGAGAGGGGAGCAGGGAGGGGGAATGAGGGGAGGTGGAATGTGGGAGGGGGAGAGTGGGGAGGGGGAGAGTGGGGAGGGGGAATGGGGAGGGGGAGCAGGGAGGGGGAATGGGGAGGGCGGAGCAGGGAGGGGGAATGAGGGGAGGTGGAATGTGGGAGGGGGAGAGTGGGGAGTGGGAATGGGGAGGGGGGAGCAGGGAGGGGGAATGAGGTGGAATGTGGGAGAGGGAGAGTCGGGTGGGGGAGAGTGGGGAGGGGGAATGGGGAGAGGGGAGCAGGGAGGGGGAATGAGGGGAGGTGGAATGTGGGAGGGGGAGAGTGGGGAGGGGGGAGTGGTGGAGTGGAGAGCAGGGTGGCGGGAATGGGGGGCGGGGGAGAGTAAGGAGGGAATGGGGGAAGAGGGAATCGGGGAGGGGAGTGTGGGGGTGGGATGGGGGAAGGTGGAGAGCGTGGGGGGGATGGGGGGAGGGGGAGAGCAGGGAGGGGGAGGGGGGAGAGTGGGGAGGGGGAATGGGGGGAGGGGAGAATGGGGAGGGGGAATGGGGAGAGGGGAGGAGGACTTTCTTTGCCATTAGGGGAAGCAGCCAACCTCTCCCATGATAACACGAGCCCCGGGGTAATCAGCACAGGAGATGGGATTGGGGACAGTCGGGATTGGGGTAGTGAGGGGATTGGGGACTGAGGGAATTGGGGACTGAGGGGGATTGAGGGACTGAGGGGATTGGGGTAGTGAGCGGATTGGGGTCCGAGGGGATTGGGGTAGTGAGAGGATTGGGGACTGAGGGGATTGGGGTAGTGAGGGAATTGGCGATTGAGGGACTGAGGGGATTGGGGACTGAGGAGATTGGGGTAGTGAGGGTGTTGTGGTAGTTAGCGGATTGGGGACTGAGGGGATTGGGGACTGAGGGGTTTGGGGTAGTGAGGGTATTGGGGTAGTGAGGAGATTGAGGGACTGAGCGGATTGGGGGAGTGAGGGGATTGAGGGACTGAGGGGATTGGGGACTGAGGGGATTGGGGTAGTGAGCGGATTGAGGGGATTGGGGACTGTGGGGATTGAGGGGATTGGGGACTGAGGGGATTGAGGTAGTGAGGGGATTGGGCACTGAGGGGATGGGGTAGTGAGGGGATTGAGGGACTGAGGGGATTGGGGACTGAGGGGATTGAGGTAGTGAGGGGATTGGGCACTGAGGGGATTGGGGTAGTGAGGGGATTGAGGGACTGAGGGGATTGGGGACTGAGGGGATTGAGGGACTGAGGGGATTGGGGACTGAGGGGATTGAGGGACTGAGGGGATTGGGGACTGAGGGGATTGGGGACTGAGGGGATTGGGGACTGAGGGGATTGGGGACTGAGGGGACTGAGGGACTGAGGGGATTGGGGACTGAGGGGATTGGGGACTGAGGGGATTGGGGACTGAGGGGATTGAGGTAGTGAGGGGATTGGGGACTGAGGGGATTGGGGACTGAGGGGATTGGGGACTGAGGGGATTGGGGTAGTGAGGGGATTGAGGGGATTGGGGACTGAGGGGATTGGGGATTGAGGTAGTGAGCGGATTGAGGGACTGAGGCGATTGGGGACTGAGGTGATTGGGGACTGAGGGGATTGAGGGGATTGGGGATTGAGGGACTGAGGGGATTGGGGACTGAGGAGATTGGGGTAGTGAGGGTACTGTGGTAGTGAGCCGATTGGGGATTGAGGGACTGAGAGGATTGGGGACTGAGGGGATTGGGGACTGAGGGGATTGGGGTAGTGAGGGGATTGAGAGGATTGGGGACTAAGGGGATTGGGGACTGAGGGGATTGGGGATTGAGGTAGTGAGCGGATTGAGGGACTGAGGCGATTGGGGACTGAGGGTACTGTGGTAGTGAGCCGATTGGGGATTGAGGGACTGAGAGGATTGGGGACTGAGGGGATTGGGGTAGTGAGGGGATTGGGGATTGAGGGACTGAGGGGTTTGGGGTAATGAGGGGATTGGGGATTGAGGGACTGAGGGGATTGGGGACTGAGGGGATTGGGGTAGTGAGGGTATTGGGGTAGAGAGGAGATTTGGAACTGAGGGGATTGGGAACTGAGGGATTGAGGGACTGAGGGGATTGGGGACTGAGGGGATTGGGGTAGTGAGGGGATTGAGGGACTGAGGGGATTGAGGACTGAGGGGATTGGGGTAGTGAGGGGATTGGGGACTGAGGGGATGAGGGACTGAGTGGATGGGGATGGAGGGGATTGGGGACGGATGGGATTGGGGTAGTGAGGGGATTGGGGTAGTCATGGGATTGAGGGACTGAGGGGATTGGGGTACTGAGGGGATTGGGGACTGAGGGAATTGGGGTAGTGAGGGGATTGGGGACTGAGGGGATTGGGGTATTGAGGGGATTGAGGGACTGAGGGGATTGGGGACTGAGAGGTTTGGGGTAGTGAGGAGATTGAGGGACTGAGGGGATTGGGGACTGAGGGGATTGAGGGTCTGAGGGGATTGTGGACTGAGGGGATTGGAGATTGAGGTAGCGAGGGGATTGAGGGACTGAGGGGATTGAGGTAGTGAGGGGATTGAGGGACTGAGGGGATTGGGGACTGAGGTGATTGGCTACTGAGGGGATTGAGGGACTGAGGGGATTGGGGACAGACAGGATTGGGGTAGTGAGGGGATTGAGGGACTGAGGGGATTGAGGTAGTGAGGGGATTGAGGGACTGAGGGCATTGAGGTAGTGAGGGGATTGAGGGACTGAGGGGATTGGGGACTGAGGTGATTGGGGACTGAGGGGATTGAGGGACTGAGGGGATTGGGGATTGAGGGACTGAGGGGATTGGGGACTGAGGGGATTGGAGGACTGAGGAGATTGAGGACTGAGGGGATTGAGGGAATGAGGGGATTGAGGACTGAGGGGATTGGGGACTGAGGGGATTGAGGGACTGAGGGGATTGGGGACTGAGGGGATTGAGGACTGAGGGGATTGGGGACTGAGGGGATTGAGGGACTGGGGATTGGGGACTGAGGCAATTGGGGTAGTGAGGGGATTGAGGGGATATGGGACTGAGGGGATTGGGGATGGATGGGATTGAGGGACTGAGGGGATTGGGGACTGAGGGGATTGGGAACTGAGGGGATGAGGGACTGAGGGGATTGGGGTAGTGAGGGGATTGGGGACTGAGGGGATTGGGGTAGTGAGGGGATTGAGGGACTGAGGGGATTGGGGACTGAGGGGATTGAGGGACTGAGGGGATTGAGGGACTGAGGGGATTGAGGGACTGAGGTGATTGGGGACTGAGGGGATTGAGGGACTGAGGGGATTGAGGGACTGAGGGAATTGGGGACTGAGGGGATTGAGAGACTGAGGGGATTGGGGACTGAAGGGATTGAGGGACTGAGGGGATTGGGGACTGAGGGGATTGAGGGACTGAGGGGATTGGGGACTGAGGGGATTGAGGGACTGAGGGGATTGGGGACTGAGGGGATTGGGGACTGAGGGGATTGGAGACTGAGGGGATTGAGGGACTGAGGGGATTGGGGACTGAGGGGATTGAGGGACTGAGGGGATTGGGGACAGACGGTATTGGGGACTGAGGGGATTGGGGACTGAGGGGATTGAGGGACTGAGGGGATTGGGGACTGAGGGGATTGGGGACTGAGGGGATTGAGGGACTGAGGGGATTGAGGGACTGAGGGGATTGGGGACTGAGGGGATTGGGGACTGAGGGGATTGGGGACTGAGGGGATTGGGGACTGAGGGGATTGAGGGACTGAGGGGATTGAGGGACTGAGGGGATTGAGGGACTGAGGGGATTGGGGACTGAGGGGATTGGGGACTGAGGGGATTGAGGGACTGAGGGGATTGGGGTAGTGAGGGGATTGGGGACTGAGGGGATTGAGGGACTGAGGGGATTGGGGACTGAGGGGATTGGGGACTGAGGGGATTGGGGACTGAGGGGATTGGAGACTGAGGGGATTGAGGGACTGAGGGGATTGGGGACTGAGGGGATTGAGGGACTGAGGGGATTGGGGACAGACGGTATTGGGGACTGAGGGGATTGGGGACTGAGGGGATTGAGGGACTGAGGGGATTGGGGACTGAGGGGATTGGGGACTGAGGGGATTGAGGGACTGAGGGGATTGAGGGACTGAGGGGATTGAGGGACTGAGGGGATTGGGGACTGAGGGGATTGGGGACTGAGGGGATTGAGGGACTGAGGGGATTGGGGACTGAGGGGATTGAGGGACTGAGGGGATTGGGGTAGTGAGGGGATTGGGGACTGAGGGGATTGGGGACTGAGGGGATTGAGGGACTGAGGGGATTGAGGGACTGAGGGGATTGGGGACTGAGGGGATTGGGGACTGAGGGGATTGGGGACTGAGGGGATTGGGGTAGTGAGGGTATTGGGGACTGAGGGGATTGAGGGACTGAGGGGATTGGGGGACTGAGGGGATTGAGGGACTGAGGGGATTGGGGACTGAGGGGATTGAGGGACTGAGGGGATTGGGGGACTGAGGGGATTGAGGGACTGAGGGGATTGGGGGACTGAGGGGATTGAGGGACTGAGGGGATTGGGGGACTGAGGGGATTGAGGGACTGAGGGGATTGAGGGACTGAGGGGATTGGGGGACTGAGGGGATTGGGGACAGACGGTATTGGGGTAGTGAGGGGATTGGGGACTGAGGGGATTGGGGACTGAGGGGATTGGGGACTGAGGGGATTGAGGGACTGAGGGGATTGGGGACTGAGGGGATTGGGGACTGAGGGGATTGAGGGACTGAGGGGATTGGGGACTGAGGGGATTGGGGACTGAGGGGATTGGGGACTGAGGGGATTGAGGGACTGAGGGGATTGGGGACTGAGGGGATTGGGGACTGAGGGGATTGAGGGACTGAGGGGATTGGGGTAGTGAGGGGATTGGGGACTGAGGGGATTGGGGACTGAGGGGATTGAGGGACTGAGGGGATTGGGGTAGTGAGGGGATTGAGGGACTGAGGGGATTGAGGGACTGAGGGGATTGAGGGACTGAGGGGATTGGGGACTGAGGGGATTGGGGACTGAGGGGATTGAGGGACTGAGGGGATTGGGGACTGAGGGGATTGGGGACTGAGGGGATTGGGGACAGACGGTATTGGGGTACTCACAGGCTCAACAACTGCAGGCTCCCCTTTCTCTCCCTTCAATCCGCTCAAGGCCACCTGGAAGAGCAAAACACTTTGTCACATAACAGATCAGGTTGCCATCTCAAACGCCACAGCCTCCTGCAGGCTGAAAGGTCAGATGTTGTCTGAATCCTGGTAACTCGCCACAGCCTGTGGGCCCCTGCGCAGGTCACACACCACGCTGGCAGGGTGGTCCTTTCTGGGCAAACGGCTCATGCGCACCCATCTTGAAGGTGTCAAATTCAAATGCCAGGTTGGACTGGCAATGCAGAGGGTAGAAATTGGCAAGTGTTGGCGTGGTATTGGAATGAGACTGATATTCACTGAACGGACACGGAACGGGATTGGCGTGGAACGACCCTTGCTGTATTCTCTTTGATGTTGTTATGGGCCATTCCTTTCTCTGGTGTATTCTGTTACTCTTCAGTAACTTACCTGCCCCATAAACAATGCCTGATGATCCCAATCCCTCCCTCCACTCCGCCGGACACCTTCAGAATGTCGGTGGCTGGACGTTGCTAGATTTCTGTCGTTGCCGGCAGGGAAAGCATAGTGCGGGCAATGCAAGTGACATCATTACTGGAGATGGCATTGCCGGGCAAATGATGTCGTGGGAAATGGACGGGCTTCACTAAATGTCAGATGACATCATTGAGCAAGAAACTGCATGATGGCATCCAACAGCCGGTGACATCATACACAATAGGACATTACATCATTAATAGCAAGATGGCATCACTAAATGGATAACATCACATGGATTGACAGGCAGCATTAGAAAGTTCACGATGGCATCAGTGAATGGGAGATAACATCACACACATTGACACACAGCATCAGAGAGCTAGACATGACATCAATAAAGAGGTGCTATCAACAAACAGGAAATGACATCACAGATTAGCAGGAACTGAACAAAGGCATGACTAAACAGGAGATGACATCACTGCAGCAGGAGATGACATCGCTGTGGGAGATGACGACATCACTGCGGGAGATGACGACATCAGTGCAACAGCAGATGACATCACTTCAGCAGGAGTTGACATCACTGCAGCAGGAGATGACATCACTGCAACAGGAGATGACATCACTTGAGCAGGAGATGACATCACTTCAGCAGGAGTTGACATCACTTCAGCAGATGACATCACTGCAACAGGAGATGACATCACTTCAGCAGGAGTTGACATCACTTCAGCAGGAGATGACATCACTGCAGCAGATGACATCACAGCAGATGACGACATCACTGCAGCAGATGACATCACAGCAGGAGATGACATCACGGCAGGAGATGACATCACACAGATGGTGAGGAAAGCATCAGGACGTGCAGCATTAATATCAGAGAGTGGATGAAGGAGAGAGCGCCATAGACTCAACAGAGACATTTAGAAAACATGAGGAGACGACCACATTGTAGTAGAGGAGCAGAGGTTGACACCACGAGGGAGGAGAAGACACACATGGACAAAGGGGACAAAAAGGGACTTTGGAGACACGTGTCCAGAGACCAGGAGATGACGTGGAGGAGGACAAAACTGGTGCAGATGCAGCCAACGACACACAGGGAAGGGGGAAAGGACAGGGTTCCAGTTAAACATTGAGAGGTGAGGGGCTGTGTTCAGGGTTGCCCCCTGGGCACTTACTCCTTCCGTGTACACCTCGGTCTCAACGGGAAGTCCCGGACCGATCTCCGTGGGCGAGGGCTCCTCGTAATAGTCCTTATAAACGTAGTCGTAATCATAACCGGGGTCACCCGGGCTAACGTCTTCTCCTGCAAAATGCTCCTCGGGGAGCCCCGGGTCTCCCTTGGACGGGGCAATGATCGCCTCTTCCTCCTCTTGCTGCCGAGGAGTGGTGAAAGAGAAGCGAGAGAAGCTGTTAGGTTAGTGAAGCAATCTGCACCGGGCATCGTGCCCTGGGGCCGATGATCACGGCTCGGTATCTTCTGGCCAAACCCGGGTCCTACCTGCAGCAGTCCTGGTCACAGCCAAAACAGGCAGAAGATGAGACTCTTGACACTCGACATGGTGCGGCCGGGAGGGGTTTGCCAAAGAGATACTTTGCCATGATCATGCTGCCAATCACTAGCTCCTGGCGCAAGCAGTGAGCTTTACATCCTGCCCGACCCACAACCACAGGACAGTACTGAGACACCACTTTAGACATGGTCTGTGGGAGAAAGCGGCCAAGGCCGGCATTTATTGCCCATCCCGAATTGCCCTTGAGAAGGTGGTGGTGAGCCACCTTCTTGAACTGCTGCAGTCCGTGTGGTGAAGGTGCTCCCACAGTGCTGTTAGGCAGGGAGATCTCAGACAATGAAGGAACGGCCGATATATTTCCAAGTCAGGATGGTGCGGCAGCCCCTCTGAGTAAATTGGGTGCATTATATATATATATATATCTCTCTCAGCCAGAGTGTCCCACCCCTTGGCTTGTCTGTATATTATGACATCCCTGTACACTGTGCCGTGCCCGTGAATATTCGCTGCTCACATATGGATCATCATTGGTTGAGGGGGTCAGCTCTGAGCCCACTATACCCCCAGGCTGGCCAGGCCTCCTCTCTCCTGGCTGTTCTTACACCCGCCGAAGTCGAGACATCTTCCTTACCCTGTCCGCCCTGTCACACCTCTTCCTAATTTCAAACCCCGCTAGAACAGGTGAGCCCTCAGCCCCCACCTTTCTCGAGGGAAGCGTCTCAGCCTGTTCAACCTTTCCTGACGGGTGTAACCGCTCAGTGCTGGCATCGTTACTTGGGCAGCCTGTCCTGTGGCCTCTGTGTCGTTTGCACGAGGCGCAGACCAGCCCCGGTGTGCGATGCTCCGAGTGTGGTGTAACCAGGGCTCTGTGTAAAGGTTTGTGGGGCAGAGCCAGTGAACTGTGGGGAGGGTGGCTGGTGCGACAGGCACTGGGGGCTGAGCACCGCTGGTCGTCTCTGTGTTCCCGGGACCGATCCCGCACGTCCTCTCAATACGTCCGGGCGAAGGAAGCAAAAGTAATTAAAACACAGACCATCACGCCCATTACCGTCCAAAGACTCCGCCGATGGAGACATGTGCTGCTGCTGCTGCTCAGGGGACTCAGGAGGCCTCAGCCCAAACCCAGGCCTCACTCACCCTCAATCACTCGGAGGGCAAAATACCCCTGCGAGACACGTTGGCATTTGTGCCTTCTTCCCAATTTGCTCCTCTCTCCATCGTCTCTTGGGGCATTGGCGCCCCCACGGGGGACCCCTCAATCCAAGTGATCATTCTCCGCGCGCGACTTCTGACAGCGAGTGTCGGCGGGCTATTCGACCAGGGAGGGCCTCACAGCCGGGTGCGCCCTACCCTTCACGGCCGGGAGTAAATTGTTTTTTTTCACTCCCTCTCCCCTTCAGCCAGCGGTGCTGAGGCTAATTGTAGCACCGCTTCCATTATTCTAACCGAGGTCAGCTGATTCAGCACGGACCGGGGATCAGACCTGGGTCTTCCTGCTCCGTCTCGCTCAGAGGCAGACGCGTGGCCTCTCAGCCATCAGGGCCGCAATCAGGCCAAGGAAACTCAGATACTGTGTGGGCAGTGACTGAGGGGGCAGGCACACACGTGTACCATTGACACTGCAGGTAGACAGGCCCATCCATCCCTTGACATTTCATCCCTTTCAGGCTCGGTACAAAGAGGAATAGCAGTTCTTTATCTTGGAAAGAGCACATTGAGTTATTGAAAGAGCTCCCATGGGATTTTTAACATCGTTCTTCTCTCTCGAATCCAACACCATGGACAGTGGTCAGAACCTTCATTCATTCTTTCATCGCAACACCCTCATTGGGAACGTTGCAATGAACGAGAGGCAGGGGGCAGGTACAGCACAGGTCAGCTTTACTCTGTATCTAACCCGTGCTGCACCTGCCCTGGGAGTGTTTGATGGGACAGTGTAGAGGGAGCTTTACTCTGTATCTAACCCGTGCTGCACCTGCCCTGGGAGTGTTTGATGGGACAGTGTAGAGGGAGCTTTACTCTATCTAACCCGTGCTGTACCTGCCCTGGGAGTGTTTGATGGGACAGTGTACAGGGAGCTTTACTCTGTATCTAACCCGTGCTGTACCTGCCCTGGGAGTGTTTGATGGGACAGTGTAGAGGGAGATTTACTCTGTATCTAACCCGTGCTGTACCTGCCCTGGGAGTGTTTGATGGGACAGTGTACAGGGAGCTTTACTTTGTATCTAACCCGTGCTGTACCTGCCCTGGGAGTGTTTGATGGGACAGTGTAGAGGGAGATTTACTCTGTATCTAACCCGTGCTGTACCTGCCCTGGGAGTGTTTGATGGGACAGTGTAGAGGGAGATTTACTCGTGCTGTGCCTGACATGCGGAGGCTGGGCAGGGGAACTGTAGAGTGTTCCTCAGACTCTTCCTGACCATCAATGGGGAGGGTCTCCATGCTTAGTGTCACTGTTGGTTATCTCACCCGGTGCTGAATGGTTGACTGACACAGATGGTGAGTATTCATTCCCGAAAAGAGCAAATGTTGGAAAATCCCATTTCATACCTGGAGCCTTTCAGATAAAACACCATTGGAAAGAAGCCAGTGTACTGGAGTCTGTCTTCATACCCTCGCCTGACCGCTGGGCATTGTCAGGATCAGACTGCCGTACCAGAATCAACCGGCCCACCGCTTTTAGGATCAGCGCAGCGGCTATTGAGCCTCGCTCGTTGTTAAAACAGAAGCTTTCGAAAAGGCCAAGGTTTCCCAGTCCTGGAATGGCCAGCCTGTTCACTTTTCCTGCACAGCTTCCTGAATAAAGCCGCTCGAGTAACCTTCTCCGGCCCTTGCGGGTTGAGGAAGCGAGCTCCACCTCTCGCCCTCATCAGCTGGTGGGCTGGTCCATTCTGTATCGTGCAGTCTGACCCCCACCCCCCCTGCCCCCCCCGTACCCGTCTAACCCCACTCCCACCCCCGCCCAGCACCCACCAGCCCCACCAAGCTCTGAAGAAGTGCACGGCAGTTGCAAGCTCATGGCACAAGAAGCAAGGAGGAGGCCCGAAGCAGATTAGCCACCGGTACACGAGGTCACGCACTGTTGTCATGGAAACCGAGGAGAGAAGAGAAGGCTCACCCTGTCTGCTAGTCTCATTGAGCTGGCCGCCTAATGTAATAGCAAATTGGACAGAAGGACAAGCAAGCTGCCTGCTCAACTGTTCCACCACAGGCCCATCTACACAGTGCTGGGATGGCCATCAGATGTCACCCAGACAATGGTCAGTTTAATTCAGATGCTTACAACAAGCAAATTTGATGACTCCTCCCTCTAGGTAACTATGGCAACCTGCAGTCACTACCGCTTACCTATAGGCCCGGGAGCCTCCTACCTCCAGATAACTATAACAACCTGCAGTTGCTTAGATTTTGCAGTGGGACTTAGACTTTGATGCCACCCAACCATTATGATTCAGCTATCTTCTCTCTCTCTCTCTCTCCTGCATGTAGATACTCCCGAAATATTATTGGGCTCATGTCCACAGTTTGAAATTGGACACAAATGGTCATATCAATCAGAGACACGCATGGACAATGAGTATGGGAAGTGGACTGTGCAGTAGGCAGTGTTCTGAGATGGGATAGGGCACACTGCTGGTGCAGAGAACTTTGCCCCAAGTCTAATTTGTGTTATATCTGCCTATCTCTCCAGGAGTGGTTAATTTCAGCAGCAGGGGCCTAAAATGGCAAAATGTTCCATCGTCCAGCTGCAGCCATCCTCTACTCAAAGGAGCATAAGTAAACTGAAATTATTCATCGATTGAAGTTGTGTCGAATTTCAGAAACAAGCCGAATTTGTTGGTGAGGGTGGGGTGGGGCAGAGAGGGGCAGTCACTGGAACAACTCGAGCAAACCAAACCAAACTGAACTTAACCAGCGTTAACAATACAATAGTCCTTACAGTGTGGACATACTGGGACCTCAGGAAATTCCACATCCAGCACCTGTACTCTGCCGACTGCTGGCTTTAACGGTCAGGACATGATGGGCTGCCATTGCAGGATTTCTTGATAGGCTCTCTTGAAAAGTCCTGACCATGAAGAAATTCACCGACATGGGAATCTGGAATTCTCCCACCAACCCCCGCAAAAAGTTGATTGAAGTTTGAGGTCAATCGATTTTTGTTGGGTAAAGGGGTAAGTAAGGGTATCGAGAGGTAAGGAGCAAAGATGGGTAAATGGACTTGAGCTGCAGATCAGTCGGGACCTGACTGAATGGCAGAACAGGCTCGAGGGGCCGAATAGCCTCCTCCTGTTCTCTTTCCTGCTCAGCTCCAATGAATCAGGCTGTCCTCGACGATTGAGTCTTCTTCACTCGTCCAGTTGTTGGGAGAAGGAACGGGACTGGAGAGAAATAGCTTCTCTCTAATCAAAGTTTTCAAAATAATTGCTGTGGAGTCCAGGAATCCTATGGGTTCAGTTAAAAAAACACTATCCCAACAATTGGTGAATAATTGGTGCTGGTGCCGATCACGGGCTTCCCCCTTGGCTGTTTACTGCCCAACATTTTGGTTACCGACTGTAACATATGCACGTGTGAGGATGCTCACAGGTTTGTAGAGCTGTTGAGTTGGGAGCGGCTTAGCCAGTCACGTGATGTTCACAAGACTCAATAAAACCCCAGCCAGTTGGGTTCGGGGGATCCACGATGAGGCAGGTGGTTGTGAGCCTAGTGGATGAACTGGTAATGTGCAGTGTGATTGTTAAAGCTTTGTTAATAAATCAACTCGTTCTTAATAGCAATGTGTTGCTGTGAATTCTTAAGCAAAGAACCCATGAAGCAAATACATTACAGTTGTGGAGTCGCGGAAGCCCATGGCCCCCTTGGCTGTTAACTGCCCAACATTTTGGTTACCCACCATGCTTTGCATGGGATTGGCCACCTTGAAAGAAGCCTGTTGGCCAATCTTGGTAAATTGGCCACACCATCCTCCACAACAGGTGCATTATGGGACTTGAGCTCGGGAGGAAAATCCTAGGACCACAGGAGGAGGCCGTTCAGCCCGTCGAGCCTGTTCCACCATTCAATTAGATCATGGTTGACTCCATCTTAACTCCAGCTACCCTCCTTTGTTCCGTAAGCCTTGATACCTTTACCCAACAAAAATCTATCTATCTCAGCTTTGAGGTTTTCAATTGACCCCTGGCCTCAGCAGCTTTTTGGGGGAGAGAGTTCCAGATTCCAGATTTGAAGAAGTGCTTCCTGTCATCAGCCCTCAACGGCCTGGCTCAAACTTTAAGGTTATGCCCCCTTGTTCTGTAATCCCCCCACCAGAAGAAACCCTATCAAATACTTTAGCCATCTTAAGTGCCTCAGTTGGATCACCCCTTACTCTTCTATACTCGAGGGAATATAAGCCTTGTCTATGGAATCTGTTCTTATAACCGCTTTTAGCCCCGGTATTGACCTGCCAGCAAATTGGTGACTGGTTACCTGTAGTAGACGATGACTAGAGGGGACTGCAGTGATTGGTGATCGACATGTAACCTGTCGTCAAGTGTTTGTCTTCCCATCAAACCACCCGGGACAAGGGAAGAATCAAACATTGCTTGTTCCCTTCACCCCACCGCACCCCGCGGCCTCCCTGGCCCAGTTCAGTCTGGTTTGCTTTGCTCGTTCCTGCTGCACCTCCGAGATGGCGGTGAGAAGATGCCTGGTGCGGGCAGTCGCATTACCTGCGTCACATCACCGTTGATGACTTCAGGAAGATCCTTTGTGACTGTCACGTCGGTATAGTCCTGCCCGTCCGTGTATGTCTCAAATGCAATCTCTTCTTCGTAGAGAGCGGGGTCTGTCAGATCCTACACCGGGCCGGAATGGGAGAAGGTTGCGTTAGTGAGTTTAAGCGCCTCGGGGGAACAAGGAAGGAGAAGGTTGACTGCCAGACAACAAACAAGTAAGAGAAGCGGTGCCATGAGGATGAGGAAACATTATCGCGGAGATAATGGATCGCCGGAGCAAGGCGGTGAAAATGGAGGCGGAGAGAAGGAGTGAGTGAACGAGAGGATGAAAAGGAGGAGAGGTGAAAGGATTATCCCGAATCTTTCCGTCGCGTCCAGGAGGAAAGATCTGGATAATGGCCCTCTCGATGGTTGTGGTTCTACCTGTTGGAACCCGGTCAATCGGGTCTTCGGCTGGACGGTTTTGGTGGAGGCTTTGGCTGCAGCGGGTCTGGGCTTGGCCACCTTGGCCGCGGGCAACTTGGCGGAGGCAGGCTTCGGGGGGGGTGCCTTTTTTTTAGGGGCCGTGCTGGCCTTGGACGGCTTGGCCTTTGGTTTCCCCGTGCCGCTGCTGGCCGCCTGCTTCTGTCCGTTGGCTTTCGCTTTCTGGAGAATGGTGATGAAAGATGGGATGGAGGAAGACATGAAAGAGAAGAGAAAGAATGGACACAACCAATGACATGACATGACATGAAATGATGAGACAAATGGCGGCCAATGGCACGTGAGGGAATCCCATGGTCCGCTGATCTGGGTGAGCACCAGGCCTGGACACTAATAAGACCATTTTGATTGCAAAGCATCTTTGCCCTTCAATCAATCCAGACGTCATGCCCTACATTACAAACTATTTACAGCACAGAAACAGGCCATTCAGCCCAACAGGTCTGTGCCGGTGTTGATGCTCCACACGTGCCTCCTCCCCATCCCTCTACATCTCACCCCATCAATATATCCATCTAGTCCTTTCTCCCTCATGTACATAGCTAGCTTCACTTTAAATGTAACTATGTGATTTACCACCACTATTCCATGGGGAGCAAGTTCCACTTTCTCACCACTCTCTGGGTAAAGAAGTTTCTCCTGAATTCCCTATTGGATTTATTGGTGACTGGTAATGTGTAGTGCGATTGTTAAACCTTTGTTAATAAACCAACTCGTTCTTAATAGCAATGTGTTGCTGTGAATTCTTAAGCAAAGAACCCATGAAGCAAATACATTACACCTCTCTCACTGTCTGTCTGTCTCAATTTCCAGATCTCTCTCACACTCACTCTCTGTCTATCTCTCGGTGTCTCAGCTTCTCTCTCTCACCTTCTCTGTGTCTATATCCTTTTCTAATTCTCTTTCCTCCCACTTCCCCTCCCTCCCCTCAACGCCCCCCTCCTCCACCGCCAGTCCTATGAATATCAAGACCCAGTGCTCGAAACAGACTTTTTAAAACATGGAAGCAATTGATGATGGTAAGCAGCGATGCCAGCAGCTGACGACAGTAGAGAACTCTGGACACACAACACCGTGGACAGACAACACCGTGGACACACAACACCTTGGACAGACACTGGCACATGATGGATCCACCACCCTCCTCTCTTTACCTGCCCCGGATCAGCTGCCTCAGTCGCCCCCATGGTGGGCGGAGCCTGTGTCTGAAACTCATCGTAATAGGCATAGTACTCGTAATCTTCATCATAGTACTACGGGTACGAGCGAGAAAGGCAGAGACAGGAAGCAAAACATAAACACAGCAGAGACTGTTAAAGCAGGAATTAAGAGATTGTCACACATTTCTGTTCATGTCGGGTAATAAGGATTTAGTTTTAAATGTCTTTTAAAAAAAAAATACAAAAGAATCGCTGTTGGCTCCACTGAGTGAGGTCATCATGGGCATAGAGTCCTGGGATTCATTAGTGAGGGGATGGATCGCATCCTTTGTAAGCAGGATTGAAAGTCCCACACAGGATGATGTCAGGGTGTGAGGGACATCTCAAGCTGGCTTGAAGGGATATTGGAGAGGGAAGGGGATGGTCCAGTCAATTACAAAACAGGAACTCACGGGTTCGCGTCTCTGGAGTATTACCCGAGCCACGTGCACATTGATGCAGGGATAAGCAGATTATTATTATCTTACTGAAGCTATAAGATTCTGAGGGGGCTTGACAGGGTAGGAGGTTTCCCCTCGTGAGGGAATCTGGAACAAGGGGACATAGTTTCAGAATAAGGGGTGGCCCATTTGAAATAGAGATGAGGAGGAATTTCTTCTCTCAGAGGGCCGTGAATCTTTGGTATTCTCTACCCCATTCATTCATTCATAGGCAGTCCCTCAAAATCGAGGGAGACTTGCTGCCACTCTAAACGTGAGCTCTAAAATGACTGAACAGTCCAATATGGGAATTACAGTCTCTGTCACAGGTGGGACAGACAGTGGTTGAAGGAAAGGGTGGGTGGAGAGTCTGGTTTGCCGCACGCTCCTTCCGCTGCATGCGCTTGATTTCTGCATGCTCTCGGCGATGAGACTCGAGGTGGTCAGCACCCTCCCGGATGCACTTCCTCCATTTAGGGCGGTCTTGGGCCAGGGACTCCCAGGTGTCAGTGGGGATGTTGCACTTTATCAGGGAGGCTTTGAGGGTGTCCTTGTAACGTTTCCTCTGCCCGAGAAGTGGAGGCTGGGTCAGTGAATATATTTAACGTGGAGATAGACAGATTTTTGAACTATGAGGGAGTCAAGGGTTACAGGGAGCGGGCAGGGAAGTGGAGCTGAGCCCATGATCAGATCAGCCATTGAATGGCGGAGCAGGCTCGAGGGGCCAAATGGCCTACTCCTGCTCCTAGTTCTTATGTTCTTATTAGGGAGGTCAACACAGGGCTGAAGGAGTGGTGTGAGAAAGAGAGGTTCCATTTCATGAGGCACTGGCACCAGTATTGGGATAGGAAGGAACTGTACCATTGGGGAGGGGCTCCAGCTGAACCGGGCTGGGAGCTGGGCCCAAGCACAAAAGGCTAAATGGAGTGGGCCTCTGACGCTTCAGGAACTGACCCCTGGTAACGGGACATTTGCACTGAACAGAAGCTCAGCTGTGGTTGGGTTGTCCTGGATAGACCTGGTTACGGATGTTAATTCCAGTTGATGGAGGTGGAAGTGCACCGTCTGATTCAGGAGAAGCGGAGGCCTTGGCTCAGAATGGAGTCAGCTTGGCAAAGGTCATCCCTGCACAGGATGGGCATCATCCCTTCCACGGGTTCCTGGCGATCGCGTGGAGAGTGGGCAGTGATCTCACAGGGAGCAACATGAACAAAAACCCCTGGGGGAGGAATCTCTTAATTTGCCGCGTGTAATCACAGACTGGCCATAGAGTTGTGTTACATCCTGATTTAATACTCTGAACAAAAAGTGTTACCGTAAAAATCCACATCTGACGATTGCGCGCGGAGGGGGGCGGGGGGGAAGGGGCGGGAGGAGAGGAACGGGGGCACAGGGGGCCCTCAACTGCCCCTCCCCCACCCCCTCCCTGGTCCGTTGTTTTGGGCAGTGTGCTGGGGGCCAGGGGTACCTCACGATCGGAGGCCGGGAAGCCGCGTCCAACTACCCGGTCAAGAGGCGGAGACAAGATTCGTTACAACAGCAAAAGGTGGAGCCTCCCTCAAATACCTCAGTGGGGTAGACCAGGCCGGGAGAAGCCTGGGCCTGGGGGGTGAAGGGGAAAATATATCTTTCTCTCTGGTTCTGCTCCCTCTCTCCCCCTTTCCTACACCCCCTTCTCTTCCTTTCCTTCCCAGTCTCAACATATCCCCCCACCCTGCCCCCAGTCTCCCTCCCCGTCTACCCCCTCTCCCTCCCCCTTCTCCCCCATCCTCCCCCTTCCCCAGACTCCCTCCTGTCTACCCGCTCTCCCTCCCCCTTCTCCCCCCTCCTCCCCCTCTCCATCTCCCCCCCCAGTCTCCCTCCTGTCTACCCCCTCTCCCTCCCCTTCTCCCCCTCTCCATCTCCATCTCCCCCCCAGTCTCCCTCCTGTCTACCCCCCCTACCTCCCTCCCCTTCTCCCCCTCTCCCCCTCCCAGTCTCCCTCCTGTCTACCCCCTCTCCCTCCCCCTTCTCCCCCATCCTCCCCCTTTCCATCTCCCTCCCCCAGACTCCCTCCTGTCTACCCGCTCTCCCTCCCCCTTCTCCCCCCTCCTCCCCCTCCAGTCTCCCTCCTGTCTACCCCCTCTCTCTCCCCCTTCTCCCCCTCTCCATCTCCCCCCAGTCTCCCTCCTGTCTACCCTCCCTCCCTCCCCCTCCTCCCCCCTCCTCCCCCTTTCCATCTCCCCCCCGCCAGTCTCCCTCCTGTCTACCCCCTCTCCCTCCCCTTCTCCCCCTCTCCCCCCCCCCCCAGTCTCCCTCCTGTCTACCCCCTCTCCCTCCCCCTTCTCCCCTCTTCATCTCCCTCCCCAGTCTCCCTCCTGTCTACCCCCTCTCCCTCCCCCTTCTCCCCCTCTCCATCTCCCTCCCCAGTCTCCCTCCTGTTTACCCCCTCTCCCTCCCCCTCCTCCCCCTCTCCATCTCCCCCTCCAGTCTCCCTCCTGTCTAATCCCTCTCTCTCCCCCTTCTCCCCCTCTCCATCTCCCCCCCAGTCTCCATCCTGTCTACCCCCCTCCCTCCCCCTCCTCCCCCCTCCTCCCCCTCTCCATCTCCCCCCCAGTCTCCCTCCTGTCTACCCCCTCTCCCTCCCCTTCTCCCCCTCTCCCCCCCCCCAGTCTCCCTCCTGTCTACCCCCTCTCCCTCACCCTTCTCCCCCTCTCCATCTCCCCCCCCAGTCTCCCTCCTGTCTACCCCCTCTCCCTCCCCCTTCTCCCCCTTCTCATCCTCTCCATCTCCCTCCCCCAGTCTCCCTCCCCGTCTACTCCCTCTCCCTCCCCCTCCCCCTCCCCCCCCCCTCCCCTCACTCTCTCTCTCTCACTCTCCGCCGCCCTCAAAAAAAAGCAGTGGGGAAAAGAAGGGACTTCACCCGTCACCTGGTTGTTTTCCCCTCCAGTCGGGAGGGCGGGGCGGTCACGGGCTGAGTGTGGTGACTCGGGAAACCCCAGGGGACTGTGCGGGGCCGGGGGAGGGGAGATCACTGCATTTACACCCCGTCCAATATTGACTCCTGATGGAGAGTAAGATCGGGCCGGGGTGCGACCCCCAACACTGCACCCGACCCTTGGGTTATCCAACGGGTGTGTGGGTTAAAATTGCTGCCCCGGTTACTATAGAAACAAGAAGCAGGGCCGGGGTGGAGGGGGGGCGATGGTTTGATGGCGAAACAGGGGAGCTAAACCGACTGGTGTAGAGATGAACGGCAGCTGGGGAGCTGGAAGGACACGTGCGAGTAATTAGCTTGTTATTAAGTCACATCCAGAATCGTGGGTCCCAATGGCGGATCAAACACCCAATGAAATCTCCCCCTCTTCAATAGCGGCATTTAGCGTTGCCCGGGCTCGGCCAATGGCAAGCTGGGATGGCACAGCGTCAATATAAAGGGCCCTGGTTGGCAGGCGTCGAACGACGGTTCATAATTCGACCGGTGTTAGTGGCGCCCAAGATGGCCGGTTAAAAAGTCAGCAAAACTTGGGGGGGTGCGTTCTCAATTAACGTAACCGCCTGGCTGGCAGACAGTGGGACCATCATCAGCATAGGCTGTCCCTCGTATCGAGGATGACTTGCTTCCACGCCAAAAAGGGATGAGTTCACAGGTGTTTCAATGAAGGACCCTGAACTACATGTTGAAGGGTGAAAGATGCCTGTGCGTGGATTTGTTTAACGTGTGGTGGCCGTTGTACACCAGCCACCACACGGGCCTGACAGAGCTCGGTCTTGGTCCAGTGGCAAGGGTTAACCAAGACGACTGGAGACCAGTTCTGCTGCACGGACCGAGTGTGCACACATATCGCAGTGTGGGCTGGGCCCGTGCTGCCCCTGGGCCCTCGGCTCTTCTGGGCCCCAGACTCACACCTCTCCTGGGCCCCGGTCACTTCCCTCTATGGACTCTTGCCGCTCCTTCGCCCCTCCTGCTGTACCTGCCCGCACTGCGATCAGCGACCTGGCTTCGCAGACCTCGCCCTCCTGCAGAAGCACGCGCTGCTCCCTGCAGTGGCCCACGTCACCAGCCAATTAGCACAAAGAAATCGCCACCTCGGCCTTTTCCAGGTCGAGCCTTAGACCTCACCTCCGGCCTTCTGGTTTCCTGGCGACTAGGGAAAACAGCTCCCCCAGTGGCCGACCTGGGAACTGCTGCTCTCCACCGTTTGTGAGCCTCCATCCCTGCGCTGAAGTTTCCAGAAATCAGACCCAGTGCGCGCTGCTCTCAGCCCCTGGGGGCTGGGGTCTCACACCTCGCTTGTCATTCACTGAGGGCCACAATCCCAATAGAGGTCGGTCTCCCTCAGGGATCCTCGCTCAGGGCAAGGCAGGGGGGTGAAGTCTGGGCCTATATTTAATTCTCACAACGTTGCTGGCCAGGCCGGCATCTATTGCCCATCCCGAGTTGCCCTGAGGAGGGGCATGGTTGTGGTGAGCTGCCTTCTTCTCCGGTCACTTCAGCGTGGCACTCAAGGCCCAAGCAGGTAAGGACGTCAGGTTTCCGAGTGACCCAGTGTGGGTTTTTCCTGGTTCCATGCTCACTTCTGTTGCCAGATTTTATTTTGTGTTCTTTCAAAGCCGCAGCGGGATGTGAACTCAGGTCACCAGGTTACCGGTCCAGTGACATGACCGCCTACACTGCTGTCGCCGCCGTTCCCTCCCCCGGTCAGCCCCCGATAGCAATGGCTGCGGGGATCCACACCACGCAGGAGGCGGGGCAAGGCACTCAGGCACACTTACATACTCCTTGGCGCTGGGTTCCTGACTCTGGGGGTAGTCCGGGAGTGGAATGTCGCAGTCCGGACTGTAGTGCTGACAATAGTCGTAGGCGGCCTGGGGGTCGGAGGCAATCAACAGCTGCTGGATGTCACCCTGAGGGAGAGAAAGAGACAACGAGATGGTTAGCAGCGGCCGTCAGACGGAACCAAGGGCCTCCGGTAATTCAACAGCAAGCCCTTGAGGCTCCCTGGTAGTCGAGTGGGTAACTGCACCTCCGAGTACAGCACTGAGTCAAACTAAGGGGACAGGCCCTCCCAAGGCCCCCCTCCCCTCCAACTCCCCACCCCCATCTCTCCCCACTATCCCTCCATCCCCCCCCCTCCCCCCCCCCCCCCACTCCCCCCCCCCTAGCCCGCCCACCCTCCTCCCCACTCCCCACTCCCACCCCCTCCCTCCCTCCCCCCCCCCTCCCCCTCCCCACTCCCCCCTCCCCCTCCCCATCCCTCTCTCCCTCCTCCCTCCCCTCCCCCTTCCCACTCCCCCCTCCCTCCTCCCCACTCCCCCCTCCCCCTCCCCACTTCCCCCCTCCCTCCCACTCCCCCCTCCCCATCCCTCCTCCCCCTCCCCCTCCCCATTCCCCCCTCCCTCCTCCCCACTCCCCCCTCCCTCCTCCCCACTCCCCACTAACCCCTCCCCATCCCCCTCCCCACTACCCCCTCCCCACTAACAGTTCCCCACTAACTACCCCTCCCCCTCCCCACTACCCCCTCCCCACTAACCATTCCCCACTCACTACCCCTCCCCACTACCCCTCCCCACTAACCATTCCTCAACCACTACCCCTCCCCACTACCTCTCCCCACTAACCCCTCCCCAGTCCCCACTACCCCCTTACCCTCCCCCTCCCCACTACCCCTCCCCACTATCCCCTCCCCCTCCCCACTAACCCCTCCCCACTATCTACCCCTGCCATGGTACAAGCACTTCCATGTTTTCATGCAAAGCTCGGGTGAGAGAGTGCGACCGACAGCAACATTACACCCACCCTGCGGCTGCTGCCAGGAAGCTGGTGCCCCGCCCCTTCCCTTCCCGCAGCCCTCCCCCCACCCAGAGTTCTGTTTCTTTAAAAAGAAAGATTTGGATTTAGATAGCGCCTTTCACAACCACCGGACATCTCAAAACACCTTACGGCGAATGAAATACTTTTGGAGTGTAGTCACTGTTGTAATGTGAGAAAAGCAGCAGCCAATTTGCACACAGAGTTCCCACAAACAGCAATGTGATAATGACCCAGATAATCTGTTTTTTAAACAAACTGGCGATGCCCTGGGAGTGTTTGATGGGACAGTGTAGAGGGAGCTTTATTCTGTATCTAACCCGTGCTGTACCTGCCCTGGGAGTGTTTGATGGGACAGTGTAGATGGAGCTTTACTCTGTATCTAACCCGTGCTGTACCTGCCCTGGGAGTTATTTGATGGGACAGTGTAGAGGGAGCTTTACTCTGTATCTAACCCGTGCTGTACCTGCCCTGGGAGTTTAGAATTGTTCAAAATTAGAAGTGTGCGGAGATGTCAGAGAGTTGTGGGGCTGGAGAAGGTTAAGGTGCTAGGGTGGGGCATGGCCTGGGTGGATTAGAACAAGGATGAGAATTTCACATACTAATGAACTGGGAAAGAAAGCCTGGAGGACTACTTTGCGGCAAGGACTTGAGCAGATAATGCAGGCTGACACTGCAGTGCAGTAGTGAGGGAGCGCAGCAATGTCGGAGGTGCTGTCTTTTGGATAAGACTTTAAACTCTCAGTTGGACATAAAAGATCTCACGGACACTATTCGAAGAGCAGGGGAGTTCTCACCGGTTTCCAGTGCCAATATTTATCCCTCAATCGATATCACTAAAAAACAGATTATCTGGTCATTATCACACTGATGTTTGTGGGAGCTTGCTGTGCGCAGATTGGCTGCCACATTTGCCACATTACAACAGTGACTACACTTCACAAATGTACTTCATTGGCTCTAAAGTGCTTTGGGATGTGCGGTAGTCATGAAAAGAGCAATGGAAAGAAATCAGGTTGTACCTCAAAGACTTCTTCGTCCAGGATCCTTGTTCCGAACACCACGATTCCCTTGGTGTCGATGATGGGTCGGTTACTCCGGGGCAGGGGCTTGGTCACTGTCTTTTTGCAGTCAACAATCATGGTGATTTTCTTCTTCTGCACGCTGATAGCCAGTCGATGCCACCTGTCAATGAGAGAGAGAACACAAGGTGGGTCAGTGAGAGTAAAACACAGGGTAACAGACATAGAAACAGACACACACACATACAGACATAGAAACAGACACAC